>NC_069501.1:1254655213-1254675213 GCF_027579735.1 Bombina bombina | reverse complement strand
CCGACAGACCTCGCTGAATGCGGAGAGCAATACGCTCTCCGTATTCAGATTTGCAGCCAATCGTCCGCCAGCAGTGGGGTGTCAATCAACCCGATTGTACTCGATTGGGTTGAATTGCGGCAATGTGTGTCCGCCTCCTCAGAGCAGGCGGACAGGTTATGGAGCAGCGGTCTTCATAACTGCTGTTTCTGGAGAGCCTGCTGGGCCCCTATATGTCAGACTAGAGTACCAGAGAGGTGGGGGGGATTAAGTGCTCTTAGAACTTCGGGAATCTTTGTCTTCTCTTAGTGGCCAGGAGTTGAATCCCAGTAGTAATAGCTTGTGGACTCTCTCTTCAGACTCTCCAGAAAAACAAAGACCGCTGCTTCATAACCCTGTCCGCCTGCTCTGAGCAGGCGGACAGGAATCACCGGAATTCGAGTACGATCGGGTTGATTGACAACCCCTGCTGGCGGCCGATTGGCCGCGAGTCTGCAGGGGGCGGCGTTGCACCAGCAGCTCTTGTCAGCTGCTGGTACAATGCTGAATACGGAGAGCGTATTGCTCGCCGTATTCAGCGATGTCTTGCGGACCTGATACGCACTGTCGGATCAGGTCCGCAAGACATTTGTTAAATTGGTCTCATAGTTGAAACACAACTGGTAAGTCAGTGACAAGAGGCATATGTGTGTGGCCACCAATCAACAGCTTGCACCTAGTAGTGCCCTGCTGCTCTGAAGCGGAGTTTAACTATGTGTTTAACCCATTTGCCGAGGTTAAATACCCAGTCACATGCAATCAATAGGGCAATAATACATTTTTCTAACATTTTTATGCCCCTTTAAATGAGAATATCTAAACAAAAAAAGTCATATCAGGAAAGAAGCAGGAGCAGCCATGATGGTATTAAAGAACTATTGGAATACAATATCTATATATGTTTAGTGTCCGAAACAACCGTGTGGCAAGAATCAAAGCATTTCTAAAAAGAAAAAGAAAAAAATCAAATTTTTTAAAAAATTATTTAAAAATCAGCATTTATAAAAAAAAAAAAAAATCACAATATTTCTGAATGTTTCAATAAATTAATTTTATTTGGGATTAGCATAATTTGCAATGGTGTTCAATAAATTACAGAACAGTTGAACAAAAAAGAGCCTTGTATCACGTTTGATAATAAACTTAGTATAATTCGTATACAACGTGACTCGTCTAGTTTTTATAGCAGTCCTGAAAGAATAGAGGTATATATATAAAGATATACGTGATTTAGTCTCTCTTCTCACCAAGCATTGAAAAACCTTAGCCTTTTGTCTTCCCAATGTTCTGAGATGTCAGTTAACATCATCCAATATCATTTTAAAGACCATACAATGTAATTAGGAAACAAATATTTTTTTAATACACTTTCAAAATAAAAAGAAGGATTTTGGTATCATGTAGGAATAGACAATTTAAAAATTCTTGCCCAAAGAAACACAAAATTACATGGTGTATTTATCTTGCAGTGGTCAAAAATTAAAAGTACTTTTATTAATCCAAAAGCAACTGACCAAAGCATGAGACTTACCCTTTACTGCAAACCAATTTGTTGGGCTGAGCGTGAAGGACCAATATGGGGGCTCCTTAAAAGCTGCTGAGTTTGAGAATAGCCAGTGAGTTTAAAAAAACATTTTAGTCTGAATCTCTATGACGAGACTTTCTATGTCCGCTGATGTCATTGAGGAATATGATTTAACAGTAACTGTAATGTCACCAGCAGTTGGCTTTTATTAGTACTGGGAGTAATTGGAAAAACATTAAACCTCTGCTCGTAAACTGAGAAGATTTATAATGAATATTTTAAATATATATTTTAATAACCATTATTAAGATCTCCAAGACATATTTAACACTAAAACATCAGATAAATAGTCTCTTAATGGAAAAAAAGCGAGGAAACCTTAAAAGAAATAAGGATCACATGACTACATATTCGAAGGCTTCTGTAGTTCATTGTAATATTTGTGATTGCTAAGGCCTCGAAATGCGTTTGTTGTTCGAGCTACTCTCTCTTAGAGTTTTTTTATCTCCCATATAAATACATATAGATAAAAGGTTGAGTTGTGTCTAAGTGGATACTTTTTTTTTAAGTATGGGTAGTCGTGTTATGTTGAATAGAGACCTTGAATTTCACACTGAACTAGTGATAGTAAGTGACTCTCAAAATGAAACAGATTAAACCAGATTTCCCCAACTACATATCTATTTTATTAAAGGACTATTTTTGTTTGTGGACTGTTGGTTTGTTAAATAGATATTAAAGGGACACTGAATTTTTTCTTTCATGATTCAGATAGAGCATGCAATTTTAAGCAAGTTTCTATTTTACTTCTATTATCAATGTTTCTTCGTTCTCTTGCTATCTTTATTTGAAAAAGAATCTAAGCTAAGGAGCCAGCAATTTTTTGGTTCAGTACCATGGACAGCACTTGTTTATTGTTACTGTCCAATCAGCAAGGACAACCCAGTTTGTTCACCAAAAATGGGCCGGCACCTAAACTTACATTCTTGCTTTTCAAATAAAGATGCCAAGAGAATGAAAAAAATTGATATTAGGAGTAAATTAGAAAGTTGCTTAAAATTGCATGCTCTATATGAATCACAAAAGAACAATTTTGGGTTCAGTGTCCCTTTAATGTCATATGAAAAACGTTATATGGATTAGTTATTGTTCAGCTTCTGTTGAATTGTGTAACACACATTGAAATGTATGGTGTTACTGTGCTAAAACAATTTTATCCTTTGATGTAGCTGTTGCTATATCTTATGTCCAATATCACAGTTCCTTTTCCTACTCAGTCTTTTAATAACACACGAAAATCTTGTGCCAATATGTTTCAATAATACTTCCAGTGCTTTCATAATACAAAAAAAGCATACTTATAAAATAAATCTAGTTAAATACAATAAATATTAAATAAAAAAAAAACAACTAAAAATAATGGAACAAACTGTGTGCGGACGTGATAACCATATAGTGTTCAGAACATCGAGGTTGGATGACAGTGAGACTACAGCCGTTGTGTGACATTACACATGACCGGCGCACATAAAGAGGTGTCTGGGCATCCTCTGTAATCCATGGCTATTTACTTAAATTCCTTTACTGAATTTAGAGCTACATGTCCCAAGAATTTCTTGGTTATTGTCCATCGATATAAGACCAAATGAATAGGATCAGGCCTGACACTTCATTTGCCCAAACCAAAGAGCACCGTACATTTTTACCCTACAGTTTTTTCTGTACTTTGCCATATCTTCTTATATTTTTCTCACGTATTTTCTGATATTTTATCAGTACTTTATTGTTTAAAATAGGTTTGTTTTGAGGGTATTCTGCTTCCGGTGGAAACTTGATAGGACTCCTGCAAATGGACCGGTTACGGCATCAGCAGGTTGCCAAGCCTTAAGGATGTCAACCGTATTTGAGCTACTGCTGGTTGGGACTCCAGGCCAAACTGGTGCCTTAATGGACTGGGCAGCATGACTGGATAAAAGGCCTGAGCCCGGACTTGGACTTAGGCTGTCTCCTGGGCTGCTGAGGTTGCTTGCTGTTGGTAGGGATGCAGTACTGTCTGGGGTTGGACTGCAGTTGGACTCTTTGGATTCATCATCTTCAGAGGAAGACCTTGCATCAGACTTCTTGTTGCTCGTGCCTCCATTGTTGCTGGACCCATTTTTGGAATTGGCTGCTCTCTCCTGCTTACGGAATTTTGCTCGTCTGTTCTGAAACCAGACCTGTTAAATGAAAGAAAACAAGTCACATCAACAAGAAGGAATCTAAAGCATTGATCTAAGAAGAATAACACCCACAAATTCTCAAGAAATTGAAAACTTGTATCAAAAACAGGTATCAAGCACATACACCAGCAATCTTGACATCCTATAGGGCATATTTTAAGCACATTCTCTTTCGCTATATGACTGAGTGCCCTATTTAATACATATAAGGTTGTACTGTAGCTTCCTAATGTATAACTGGGAAGGTTGTAATGTATGCTCCTTGGGTATAACTGTGATGGCTGGAATGCAGCCTTGTTGTGTATATAGATGTAAGGGATAGAGGGCAGTCTGATAACTGAAAAGGCTGTTTTGTAGTTTGTAAAGGTGTAACTGTTCAGGTCAGAAGGTGATGTTCTAGGGTATAACTGTTGGGGTCAGAAGGTGGCATTCAAGGGTATAACTGTTATGGTCAGAAGGTGGCATTCAAGGGTATAACTGTTAGGGTCAGAAGGTTACGTTCTAGAGTATAACTGTTAGGATCAGAAGGTGGCAGTCTAGAGTATAACTGTTAGGGTCAGAAGGTGGAGTTCTAGGGTATAACTGTTGGGTCAGAAGGTGGCGTTCTAAGGTATAACTGTTGGGTCAGATGGTGAAGTTCTAGGGTATAACTGTTGGGATCCGAAGGTGACATTCTAGGGTATAACTGTTAGGATCAGAAGGTGGAGTTCTAGGGTATAACTGTTAGGGTCAAAAGGTGAAGGTTTACATGATATTTTTGAGCAGAAGCATCTGGGGACATTGTGCTGGCAGAGGCATTCTGCGCTATCAACGAACATTTCTCAAAGCGCAATTATTTCAGAGACAATTAAGACATGGGACAAAATTCTTGTAGAATACCCCCATGTATCATCTAGGTTCTCCCCTTTGACCCCCTCTCTGATAATGTAGACTTTGCACCAGGGGCAAAATTCTTGAGGGACCCCGAATACATAAGACACCAAAGAGCAATAATGATGTTACATTTAGGAAACGAACAGAGACTGCATTCTGCCAGAGAACTAATAGATGACGGGTTTATCATATTTAACGACTGTTTTTTATTAAGACAATGTCATTCGTACATTCATAAACACAACGACAGAAGAAACCTTTTGCGTCCTTTAACTCCATTCGAAGCATTGTGTAAATCGTCTACCCCGATTAGGAGAACCCCCACGCTCACATATTCTATCTTACAGACGTCTACAAACATACCACACTATCTAGACAGTTGGGAGAGAGAACTCAATTTAGAACTGACACATAACGATAGGATATGCATGTTCTCTTCCATAAATAAAACCTCAGCATCCAGCAGACTAATAGAATTAAACCTTAAAATTATTCAAAGGTGGTACCTTACCCCCTCTAAAATCCACAAAATATTCCCAACCAATAACGAGAAATGCTGGAGATGTGAAGCGTCACCAGGAAACATGACACACATATGGTGGGCTTGCCCCTTACTCAAAAAATGTGGGAGAGGATAGCGAAGGAGACATCGAACATGTTGGAAATGATAGTCCCGTTAGATCCAATTATTTGGCTATTTAATATCATTCATGGCAAATTACCAATATACAAAAGGAACTTAATATATATAGCAAGCAATAGTTTCAAAACTCTAATAGCAAGGAATTGGAAGAATAGGGAAACTCCCACTCTGGTACAATGGCATCAAATATTGGACCTAGAGGAATACGCCTACATGAAAAATAAAAGAATAGATACGTATATCCAGATGAAGGCAATGTGGGAAGCGTACATTAGTATAAAACCTAGTCAACACTCCACACAACAGAATACACTAACTCCAACACCTCAATAGAGGCCTGAGCAGCTGGTGACTTACACTAACAACTCTCTAAGATCAAAAATAAAGGGAAGACGCAACCAAGCTATTCTGACAAGACTAGATATAATGTTATTGAAGTTCACAATTGTAAAATATGACAGCAAAATCCTGTACAGATACTTGGAATTTATTATGTAATGGAACTTTTCATCGTTCAATACAAGTTGTAACTTGACTTTCAATAATAAAGCTGTTTTGAAAAAAAAAAAAAAAAAAGGTGAAGTTCTAGGGTATAACGGTTAGGGTCAGAAGGTGGCAGTCTAGGGTATAACTGTTAGGATCAGAAGGTGACGTTCTAGGGTATAACTGTTAGGGTCAGAAGGTGACGTTCTATGGTATAACTGTTAAGGTCAGAAGGTGGCATTCTAGGGTATAACTGTTAGGGTCATATGGTGATAGTCTAGGGTATAACTGTTAGGGTCAGAAGGTGACGTTCTATGGTATAACTGTTATGGTCAGAAGGTGGCATTCTAGGGTATAACTGTTAGGGTCAGAAGGTGACAGTCTAGGGTATAACTGTTAGGGTCAGAAGGTGATGTTCTAGGGTATAACTGTTAGGATCAGAAGGTGACATTCTAGAGTATAACTGTTGGATCAGAAGGTGGTGTTCTAGGTTATTACTGTTGAGTCAGAAGATGACGTTCTAAGGTATAACTGTTAGGATCAGAATGTGACATTCTAGGGTATAACTGTTAGGATCAGAAGGTGAAGTTCTAGGGTATAACTGTTAGGATCAGAAGGTGACATTCTAGGGTATAACTGTTAGGATTAGAAGGTGGAGTTCTAGGGTATAACTGTTAGGATCAGAAGGTGAAGTTCTAGGGTATAACTGTTAGGGTCAGAAGGTGAAGTTCTAGGGTATAACTGTTAGGATTAGAAGGTGGAGTTCTAGGGTATAACTGTTAGGATCAGAAGGTGAAGTTTTAGGGTATAACTGTTTGGGTCAGAAGGTGACGTTCTAGGGTATAACTGTTAGGATCAGAAGGGGAAGTTCTAGGGTATAACTGTTAGGGTCAGAAGGTGACGTTCTAGGGTATAACTGTTAGGATCAGAATGTGACATTCTAGAGTATAACTGTTAGGATCAGAAGGTGGCAGTCTAGAGTATAACTGTTAGGATCAGAAGGTGGAGTTCTCGGGTATAACTGTTAGGATCAAAATGTGACATTCTATGGTATAACTATTGGGTCAAAAGGTGGCGTTCTAGGGTATAACTGTTGGGTCAGAAGGTGGCGTTCTAGGGTATAACTGTTAGGGTCAGAAGGTGACAGTCTAGGGTATAACTGTTAGGGTCAGAAGGTGGCAGTCTAGGGTATAACTGTTAGGGTCAGAAGGTGGAGTTTTAGGGTATAATTGTTAGGATCAGAAGGTGACATTCTAGAGTATAAATGTTGGGTCAGAAGGTGGCGTTCTAGGTTATAACTGTTGGGTCAGAAGGTGGCATTCTAAGGTATAACTGTTAGGGTCAGAAGGTGGCGGTCTAGGGTATAACTGTTAGGGTCAGAAGGTTGCAGTCTAGGGTATAACCTAGGGTCAGAAGGTGGAGTTCTAGGGTATAACTGTTAGGGTCAGAAGGTGGTGTTCTAGGGTATAACTGTTAGGGTCAGAAGGTGGTGTTCTAGGGTATAACTGTTAGGGTCAGAAGGTGGCAGTCTAGGGTATAACCTAGGGTCAGAAGGTGGAGTTCTAGGGTATAACCGGGTGTCTATGAGGGTGGCCTCCATGAGTTAAAAGGGTATGGAATAAAAACTAAACCTTCTTGATTTAGGTAGATTGTACAATTCAAAAACAAAATCAATTATCTTCTTCTGTTTGCACCTTAGCGAGCATGTGTCTTGAACACTATATGTAAAGCATCAACATTGTTGCAAACACTGCTGTCACATGGTGCTCTAGACACGTGCATGCTTCTAAGCCTACCTCAGTATGCTGTTATGGAAAGGAGCTTAGTTTCAGCAAATTATAATAAGAGAAATAGTTAAGTTTGGTAATAAAAGTAAATTAAATTGTATAATTTATTTTCTAAGTGCAGTAGATGGATAGAAACCTGCTAGTCTAGTGCTTTGAAGGCCTCAGTGTTGTCTCTTCATGTTGAGAGACTACACTGGACCTAAAGAGATACATTTTAGACACACACTTATCCTAAAGCCCATGTTTTAGTGAGTAAAGCTCTAGTGAGTCTGTGGTTCTTAATATGTGCAGAAGTCATTTCTGTACCTGAACTCTGGCCTCTGTCAGGTCGATCTTGAGTGCCAGCTCTTCTCGTGTGTAGATATCTGGGTAATGCGTCTCTGCAAACACTCTCTCCAGCTCCTTCAGCTGAGAACTGGTGAACGTGGTTCGGATCCTTCTCTGCTTCCTCTTTTCATTGATGCTGGATGGGTCTGAGAAGAACTTGTATGGAACTGTAGGCAAAAGTACAAGGGATCAGTACAGGGCTCCAAACTACAACTCTAGTTTTATATAAACAAAAAACCTTCTGTCTTTGTCTTACTGAGAGATAGTTAATATAATGCTTCACCAAGATAGATTTCACTGTCACCTCCATATGTGTCACCGCCAAACCAGCACTGCACTAGTGGGAGTTAGCTGATCACTTCTGATGAGCCAATGACAAGAGGCATATGTGTGTAGCTACCAATCAGCAGTCAGCTCCCAGTAGTGCGCTGCGGCACCTTAGTCTACCTAGATATACTTTTCAACAAAAGATACAAAGAGAACAAAGTTCATTTAAAAAAGAAGTACATTAAAAGTTATCCTAAAAAGTGCCTGCTCTGTTTGAATCATGACGGTTTATTTTTGACTTTGTGATTGATGAGGGCGCAAGCTCATTTACATCTGACCCCCATTGGCCACAACAAATGTGTTTGCCTGAACTATCAGCCTTAAGGGATTTTAAAATGTTTTTTTTTTGTCTGCAGATCTTTTGCAATGCAATGTTTTATTACTGATATATAACATGAATATGTTATATATGCTATTTCAAATGACAAAATAAAGCTATATAAGCTATATGTAAACAATTTAATACATTCCAGCAGGTAAAATGTATTGCTGGAAACACAATAAAGGGAAGAAAATTTTACAGGACACTGTCACTTTATGGGCAGCTGCCTACAGGTGACTTCATTTAGAGGGGCTCTTGTTTGGGTGCCCAGGAAATGTACAGTCTCTTTACTGGTCTCCAGGCACTTGTTTACAATTGTTTAGAGAGAGAGAACACTTTATTTTGGTTAGCAGCAGCTGCAAGACTAATAAAAGAAAATGCCTAGGGGTACCTTGCATGTAAATAAAGGCACAATCATTTCTACTAATTAGTGTCAGTGATAAGTGTAGCTGGGGGATTCACTGATTATCTAGAGGAAGCTAAGTTTGACCACAGTTCTGCATTAGCTTCAGATACACTATAAATAACCATCCTGTGCTACTCAGAGAAACAACATTAGTTTGTTTACAAGACAAGCTCAGTGTTTTACAGGTTAGATTGCAAATTGCAAACCCTCAGGTTTCCATAGGTGACAGATTTAGAGAGGGCCAGTATGACTAATGACATAAGGTGCAACAGACACAACTATGTCTCTCACTGTCAATGTGCACCGCAGGAGCTATAGTTAGGCCTATGAGATCACTACTTCCTTTACATTTGCCAAGTCAAGTGAAAGCAAAACAAAAGCTGTCTATGTGGTATGTTTGCTATGGTTTATATGGTGTTAGCTTGGTAAATAAATTAGTAAATAATATCAAATACATACAGTGATGGTTCTGATCACAGAAATGTTTATTTATTTTCTGTACTTTGTTATTGGTTTGTGAGTTTAATCATGAAAATGTAAATCGGTATAAAAACATGGGTTTTAGAAAACATTAATTCAGACACCAGAATATATATACAGTATATTTATATGTGTGTTTATATAGAGATATATATCTATAGATAGATAGATAGAGATGTAAATATTGGTTTGAATTTTTTTTGGTACAAATTACAGAAAATTCTAAATCAACATACGGCTAAACCCAGTTTTTTTTCTTTCATGATTCAGATAGAGTTTTAAGCATCTTTCTAATTTATTCCTATTATCAATTTTCTTTGTTCTTTCTATCTTTATTTGAAAAGCATGGATGTAAAGCTTAGGAGCCAGCCCATTTTTGGTTCAGCACCTGTGTTGCACTTGCTGATTGGTGGCTAAATGTGCCCACCAATCAGCAAGCACTATCAAGGGTGCAGAATCAAAAATGGGCCGGCTCCTTAGCTTAGATTCATGCTTTTTAAAATAAAGATAGCAAGAGAATGAAGAAAAAAAATGATAATAGGAGTAAATCAGAAAGTTGCTTCAAATTGCATTCTCTATCTGAATCATGAAATAAAAAATATGGGTTTAGTATCCCTTTAATGACATCACATGACTTAATGACATCACATGACAATAACATCACAAATACGTTATGCACAAAACCTATTGCCTACTGAGTGAAGGGAATGGATTTTAGTCTCTTAATGGAAAGAATATTTGTAACATCTTTACCTGCTGTGCTTTCATATACATCATAAAAAGAGATGTGTAATATGTTCCTTTTTAAAGTTCTTTCAATTGGTTTTGGAACTACAACAAAGGGAATGAAACCCAAATCATTTTCTTTCATGATTCGGATAGAACATGCAATTTTAAACAACTTTCCTCTATACTTCTATTATATAATTTGCTTCATTCACTTGGTATCTTTTGTTGAAGAAGCAGCAATGCACTACTGGGAGCTAGCTGACCACATTGGGTGAGCCAGTAATAGAAGACATATGTGTAGCCACCAATCAGCAGCTCCTGATTCCACATTTTTCAACAGAGGATATTAAGAGAATAAAACAAATTAAATAACAGAAGTCAATTGGAAAGTTGATAAGACTAGAGTTTAGCTTCTGAAATGTAATTTAATTCAGGGCTTTGAACTATATTGTTTTGTTTGTGTCCCCAGTAACATAGAATGGGAAGATATAAAAGGCCCTTTCTTCTCATAGACTTTACTAAAGCTCTGCAGATTATAATTATTGCTAATGTTGATAGTTTGTACTATTTGGAAAACAAATGTTTCCATTATATACAAATTAGGAATGTTTGCACCAGTGTATCAGTGTGTGTGGCAGTGTGTGTATCAGTGTGTGTGGCAGTGTGGGTATCAGTGTGTGTGGCAGTGTGTGTATCAATGTGTGTATCAGTGTGTGTGGCAGTGTGTGTATCAGTGTGTGTATCAGTGTGTGTATCAGTGTGCGTATCAGTGTGTGTATCAGTGTGTGTGGCAGTGTGTGTGGCAGTGTGTGTATCAGTGTGTGTGGCAGTGTGTGTATCAGTGTGTGTGGCAGTGTGTGTGGCAGTGTGTGTATCAGTGTGTGTGGCAGTGTGTGTATCAGTGTGTGTGGCAGTGTGTGTATCAGTGTGTGTATCAGTGTGTGTGACAGTGGATTTGCAGAGCTCTCTGCCTGGGGAAGTGTCTTTTACACTACAGAATAATTATCCAGTGTTTCTCCCTGTGGGCACAAATATTGTATTGCTTAAAAAATAATTTAGAACTGTAAAGTCAGCTTTACCCAAACGACTGACACCAATAAATATATATATATATAACCTGATTTATTAGTTAGCTTGTGCACATAAATATCAGTAATAAAACAAACCAATGTGTTTTTTTTATTATTATTTTCAGCCTACCCACATGAAAAAAATAAACACTGTGGTTTAGATTAATTTAGAATGAAGAGGGCTTATCTGTGGTATAAACCCACGTCTGTGCTATATTGTATGTAGTCTAGTCACTAAAATGTAACATTACTGAGTGTGGGGTTTTTTATAAAAGGAAGTCCTAGACTCCAGGGTCATTATAAGGGTATTTACAATTGATACTTTATCCTACACAGCAAGTCACTACAATTTGCAGAACCGTGTCACAAATGAATGAATATGCACCTAATACAACTATGGGAGTCTGCAGAAATTTCCCTGAAAGTGGAGCAAAAAAATAAAATGTCTCAACAAAATAATATTGGTACCAGCATGGTCAGATGTAAAACATTGTTTGATCTGCATGTAATAGTGCCTCACATTAAATAACAGGGCAATTACTGAAGGCCTCTCATTGCACTGTCGCCTCTGTTGGAAAACTAAGGCCTAGATTTAGAGTTCGGCGGTAGCCGTCAAAACCAGCGTTAGAGGCTCCTAACGCTGGTTTTGGCCGCCCGCTGGTATTTGGAGTCAGTGATTAAAGGGTCTAACGCTCACTTTACAGCCGCGACTTTTCCATACCGCAGATCCCCCTACGCCATTTGCGTATCCTATCTTTTCAATGGGATCTTTCTAACGCCGGTATTTAGAGTCGTTTCTGCAGTGAGCGTTAGAGCTCTAACGACAAGATTCCAGCCGCCTGAAAAAAGCAGGAGTTAAGAGCTTTCTGGCTAACGCCGGTTTATAAAGCTCTTAACTACTGTGCCCTAAAGTACACTAACACCCATAAACTACCTATGTACCCCTAAACCGAGGTCCCCCCACATCGCCGCCACTCGATTAAAATTTTTAACCCCTAATCTGCCGACCGCCACCTACGTTATACTTATGTACCCCTAATCTGCTGCCCCTAACCCCGCCGACCCCTATATTATATTTATTAACCCCTAACTTGCCCCCCACAACGTCGCCGCAAGCTACTTAAAATAATTAACCCCTAATCTTCCGACCGCAAATCGCCGCCACCTACGTTATCCCTATGTACCCCTAATCTTCTGCCCCTAACATCGCCGACCCCTATGTTATATTTATTAACCCCTAATCTGCCCCCCACAACGTCGCCGACACCTACCTACACTTATTAACCCCTAATCTGCCGAGCGGACCTGAGCGCTACTATAATAAAGTTATTAACCCCTAATCCGCCTCACTAACCCTATCATAAATAGTATTAACCCCTAATCTGCCCTCCCTAACATCGCCGACACCTACCTTCAATTATTAACCCCTAATCTGCCGACCGGAGCTCACCGCTATTCTAATAAATGTATTAACCCCTAAAGCTAAGTCTAACCCTAACACTAACACCCCCCTAAGTTAAATATAATTTTTATCTAACGAAATAAATTAACTCTTATTAAATAAATGATTCCTATTTAAAGCTAAATACTTACCTGTAAAATACATCCTAATATAGCTACAATATAAATTACATTTATATTATAGCTATTTTAGGATTAATATTTATTTTACAGGTAACTTTGTATTTATTTTAACCAGGTACAATAGCTATTAAATAGTTAAGAACTATTTAATAGTTACCTAGTTAAAATAATTACAAATTTACCTGTAAAATAAATCCTAACCTAAGATATAATTAAACCTAAAACTACCCTATCAATAAAATAATTAAATAAACTACCTACAATTACCTACAATTAACCTAACACTACACTATCAATAAATTAATTAAACACAATTGCTACAAATAAATACAATTAAATAAACTATCTAAAGTACAAAAAATAAAAAAGAACTAAGTTACAGAAAATAAAAAAATATTTACAAACATAAGAAAAATATTACAACAATTTTAAACTAATTACACCTACTCTAAGCCCCCTAATAAAATAACAAAGACCCCCAAAATAAAAAATTCCCTACCCTATTCTAAAATACAAAAATTACAAGCTCTTTTACCTTACCAGCCCTGAACAGGGCCCTTTGCGGGGCATGCCCCAAGAATTTCAGCTCTTTTGCCTGTAAAAAAAAACATACAATACCCCCCCCAACATTACAACCCACCACCCACATACCCCTAATCTAACCCAAACCCCCTTAAATAAACCTAACACTAATCCCCTGAAGATCTTCCTACCTTGTCTTCACCATCCAGGTATCACCGATCCGTCCTGGCTCCAAGATCTTCATCCAACCCAAGCGGGGGTTGGCGATCCATAATCCGGTGCTCCAAAGTCTTCCTCCTATCCGGCAAGAAGAGGACATCCGGACCGGCAAACATCTTCTCCAAGCGGCATCTTCTATGTTCTTCCATCCGATGACGACCGGCTCCATCTTGAAGACCTCCAGCGCGGATCCATCCTCTTCTTCCGACGACTAGACGACGAATGACGGTTCCTTTAAGGGACGTCATCCAAGATGGCGTCCCTCGAATTCCGATTGGCTGATAGGATTCTATCAGCCAATCGGAATTAAGGTAGGAATTTTCTGATTGGCTGATGGAATCAGCCAATCAGAATCAAGTTCAATCCGATTGGCTGATCCAATCAGCCAATCAGATTGAGCTCGCATTCTATTGGCTGTTCCGATCAGCCAATAGAATGCGAGCTCAATCTGATTGGCTGATTGGATCAGCCAATCGGATTGAACTTGATTCTGATTGGCTGATGGAATCAGCCAATCAGAATATTCCTACCTTAATTCCGATTGGCTGATAGAATCCTATCAGCCAATCGGAATTCGAGGGACGCCATCTTGGATGACGTCCCTTAAAGGAACCGTCATTCGTCGTCTAGTCGTCGGAAGAAGAGGATGGATCCGCGCTGGAGGTCTTCAAGATGGAGCCGGTCGTCATCGGATGGAAGAACATAGAAGATGCCGCTTGGAGAAGATGTTTGCCGGTCCGGATGTCCTCTTCTTGCCGGATAGGAGGAAGACTTTGGAGCACCGGATTATGGATCGCCAACCCCCGCTTGGGTTGGATGAAGATCTTGGAGCCAGGACGGATCGGTGATACCTGGATGGTGAAGACAAGGTAGGAAGATCTTCAGGGGATTAGTGTTAGGTTTATTTAAGGGGGTTTGGGTTAGATTAGGGGTATGTGGGTGGTGGGTTGTAATGTTGGGGGGGGGGTATTGTATGTTTTTTTTTACAGGCAAAAGAGCTGAAATTCTTGGGGCATGCCCCGCAAAGGGCCCTGTTCAGGGCTGGTAAGGTAAAAGAGCTTGTAATTTTTGTATTTTAGAATAGGGTAGGGAATTTTTTATTTTGGGGGTCTTTGTTATTTTATTAGGGGGCTTAGAGTAGGTGTAATTAGTTTAAAATTGTTGTAATATTTTTCTTATGTTTGTAAATATTTTTTTATTTTCTGTAACTTAGTTCTTTTTTATTTTTTGTACTTTAGATAGTTTATTTAATTGTATTTATTTGTAGCAATTGTGTTTAATTAATTTATTGATAGTGTAGTGTTAGGTTAATTGTAGGTAATTGTAGGTAGTTTATTTAATTATTTTATTGATAGGGTAGTGTTAGGTTTAATTATATCTTAGGTTAGGATTTATTTTACAGGTAAATTTGTAATTATTTTAACTAGGTAACTATTAAATAGTTCTTAACTATTTAATAGCTATTGTACCTGGTTAAAATAAATACAAAGTTACCTGTAAAATAAATATTAATCCTAAAATAGCTATAATATAAATGTAATTTATATTGTAGCTATATTAGGATTTATTTTACAGGTAAGTATTTAGCTTTAAATAGGAATCATTTATTTAATAAGAGTTAATTTATTTCGTTAGATAAAAATTATATTTAACTTAGGGGGGTGTTAGTGTTAGGGTTAGACTTAGCTTTAGGGGTTAATACATTTATTAGAATAGCGGTGAGCTCCGGTCGGCAGATTAGGGGTTAATAATTGAAGGTAGGTGTCGGCGATGTTAGGGAGGGCAGATTAGGGGTTAATACTATTTATGATAGGGTTAGTGAGGCGGATTAGGGGTTAATAACTTTATTATAGTAGCGCTCAGGTCCGCTCGGCAGATTAGGGGTTAATAAGTGTAGGTAGGTGTCGGCGACGTTGTGGGGGGCAGATTAGGGGTTAATAAATATAACATAGGGGTCGGCGATGTTAGGGGCAGAAGATTAGGGGTACATAGGGATAACGTAGGTGGCGGCGGTTTACGGAGCGGCAGATTAGGGGTTAAAAGTGTAATGCAGGGGTCAGCGATAGCGGGGGCGGCAGATTAGGGGTTAATAAGTGTAAGGCTAGGGGTGTTTAGACTCGGGGTACATGTTAGAGTGTTAGGTGCAGACGTAGGAAGTGTTTCCCCATAGGAAACAATGGGGCTGCGTTAGGAGCTGAACGCTGCTTTTTTGCAGGTGTTAGGTTTTTTTTCAGCTCAAACAGCCCCATTGTTTCCTATGGGAGAATCGTGCACGAGCACGTTTTTGAGGCCGGCCGCGTCCGTAAGCAACTCTGGTATCGAGAGTTGCATTTGCGGTAAAAATGCTCTACGCTCCTTTTTTGGAGCCTAACGCAGCATTTGTTTGAACTCTCGATACCAGAGTTAAATTTATGGTGCGGCCAGAAAAAAACCCGCGGAGCGTTAACAGCCCTTTTACCGCCAAACTCCAAATCTAGCCGTTAGTGAATATGGGCCACTATATAGATTTTCCTTTCGCTGTATCAGTACATGTTTACAAAAATTTCTCTGTATTCCATAGTTTAATAATAAACACTCACAGTATCCTGCTCATCTCAAGACTGTTTATAAAATATGTTTATTGCAATACATAATCCTGTTTGAGTCACTGCTCAGTTCAGAATATTCACAAAAAGAAACAAACTTGGAGGCCCAGAAATTGAACTGTGCTAAATTAGATTAAAATATGTAAAGGGACATGACATTTATTAGATGTGTGTTGTAGGTGAGATATACAGCCAGGACAAAAGACCAGTCAGTGATGTATACAGATGTAAACTGGGTTATTTTATTGGTGATATAATTCAGGGCAATACAATATGCTGATGCACATGACACTGTATACACATAAATATGCACGTGATACTATATACACATAAATATGCACATGATACTATATGCACATAAATATGCACAGTGCTCTGTATACACATAAATATGCACATGATACTATATGCACATAAATATGCACAGTGCTCTGTATACACATAAATATGCACATGATACTATATACACATAAATATGCACAGTGCACTGTATACACATAAATATGCACATGACACTATATGCACATAAATATGCACAGTGCTCTGTATACACATAAATATGCACATGATACTATATACACATAAATATGCACAGTGCTCTGTATACACATAAATATGCGCATGACACTGTATACACATAAATGTTTACAGTGCACTGTATACAGGTAGCCCTCAGTTTACGCCGGGGTTAGGTTCCAGAAGGAATGGTTGTAAATCGAAACCGTTGTAAATTGAAACCCAGTTTATAATGTAAGTTAATGGGAAGTGAGGGAGTTAGGTTCCAGGCCACTCTCAAAGTAACACCTAATAAATTATTTTTAAAGCTTTGAAATGAAGACTTTAAATGCTAAACAGCATTATAAACCTAATAAAATAATCACACAACACAGATTATATAATTAAACTAAGCTAAATGAACAAAAACATTTGCTAAACAGCATTAAAAACCTAATAAAATAATCACAAAATAATCACAAAAAATCACACACAAAAACACAAAAAAATAATAATCACACAACACAGACTTCACTTGTATTTTTCTGCAAACCGTTCTTTCTATGCATTCCAATCTGGACTGATTTATAGACAGGAAGATCTTGTTCCTTTGAAATCTGCTCGATAGCTCAGGTCTGGTTAAATTGATTAATTTCAGCTTGCTTTGCTTTGATGCAATACAAGTGGACAGCTCCACCTAATGGCTATTTTAATCAATGCACTGCTTCTCAATGCTTTTCAATAGCAGTCACATGAACCGAGGGCCACCTGTACACATAAATATGCACAGTGCACTGTATACACATAAATATGCACAATGCAGTGTATATGTAATATATTTATGTTATTTGTGTACTTTGTATTGTAGTGAGAATAAAAACATTCTCGGCACAATCCTGTTATACTGGGTGAAAGCAGTAGAGCTGGTCACTTTATATACTTCAGCCCTGTGACACTATTATGTCTGTCAGTATGTGCTGTGTGACCATATGTGTAAGTCTAGGAGTATGTGTTGTGCTGGAATATACTGCGTGTCACAAAGCCCTGTGTTACTACATGTATATGTCTGTGAGTATTGGCTGTGCTGGAGTATACTGCATGTCACACAGTCCTGTGTGACTATATGTGTATGTCTGTGAGTATTAGCTGTGCTGGAATATACTGCATGTTACACAGTCCTGTGTGACTATATGTGTATGTCTGTGAGTATTAGCTGTGCTGGAATATACTGCATGTTACACAGTCCTGTGTGACTATATGTGTATGTCTGTGAGTATTGGCTGTGCTGTAGTATACTGCATGTTACACAGTCCTGTGTGACTATATGTGTATGTCTGTATTAGCTGTGCTGGAATATACTGCAAGTTACACAGTCCTGTGTGACTATATGTGTATGTCTGTATTAGCTGTGCTGGTGTATACTGCATGTTACACAGTCCTGTGTGACTATATATGTATGTATGTGAGTATTGGCTGTGCTGGAGTATACTGCATGTTACACAGTCCTGTGTGACTATATGTGTATGTCTGTGAGTATTAGCTGTGCTGGAGTATACTGCATGTTACACAGTCCTGTGTGACTATATTTGTATGTCTGTGAGTATTAGCTGTGCTGGAATATACTGCATGTTACACAGTCCTGTGTGACTATATGTGTATGTATGTGAGTATTGGCTGTGCTGGAGTATACTGCATGTTACACAGTCCTGTGTGACTATATGTGTATGTATGTGAGTATTAGCTGTGCTGGAGTATACTGCATGTTACACAGTCCTGTGTGACTATATTTGTATGTCTGTGAGTATTAGCTATGCTGGCGTATACTGCATGTTACACAGTCCTGTGTGACTATATGTGTATGTCTGTGAGTATTAGCTGTGCTGGTGTATACTGCATGTTACACAGTCCTGTATTAGCTGTGCTGGAGTACGCTGTATGTTACACAGTCCTGTGTGACTATATGTGTATGTCTGTGAGTATTACTGCATGTTACACAGTCCTGTGTGACTATATTTGTATGTCTGTGAGTATTAGCTGTGCTGGAGTATACTGCATGTTACACAGTCCTGTGTGACTATATGTGTATGTCTGTGAGTATTAGCTATGCTGCTGTATACTGCATGTTACACAGTCCTGTGTGACTATATGTGTATGTATGTGAGTATTAGCTGTGCTGGAGTACACTGTATGTTACACAGTCCTGTGTGACTATATGTGTATGTCTGTGAGTATTAGCTGTGCTGGAGTATACTGCATGTTACACAGTACTGTGTTGCTGTGCTGGAGTACACTGCATGTTACACAGTCCTGTGTGACTATATGTGTATGTCTGTGAGTATTGGCTGTGCTGCAGTATACTGCAGGTCACACAAGCCCTGTTACATGGATGCTGACTGTATATACTGTACTGAGATATACTGGAGTATACTGCGGGTCACACAAGCCCTCTGACATTGAGGCTGACTGTATATACTGTACTAGGATTTACTGGAGTATACTGTGGGTCACACAAGCCCTGTGACATGGAGGCTGACTGTATATACTGTACTGAGATATACTGGAGTATACTGCAGGTCACACAAGCCCTGTGATAGGGAGACTGGCTGTATATACTGTACTGAGATATACTGGAGTATACTGTGGGTCACACAAGCCCTGTTACATGGAGGCTGACTGTATATACTGTACTGAGATATACTGGAGTATACTGGGGTCACACAAGCCCTGTGACAGGGAGACTGGCTGTATATACTGTACTGAGATATACTAGAGTATACTGTGGGTCACACAAGCCCTGTGACAGGGAGGCTGACTGTATATACTGTACTGAGATATACTGGAGTATACTGGGGTCACACAAGCCCTGTGACATGGAGGCTGACTGTATATACTGTACTGAGATATACTGGAGTATACTGAAGGTCACACAAGTCCTCTGACATTGAGGCTGACTGTATATACTGTACTGAGATATACTGGAGTATACTGCGGGTCACACAAGCCCTGTGACATGGAGGCTGACTGTATATACTGTACTGAGATATACTGGAGTATACTGCAGGTCACACAAGCCCTGTTACATGGAGGCTGACTGTATATACTGTACTGAGATATACTGGAGTATACTGCAGGTCACACAAGCCCTCTGACATTGAGGCTGGCTGTATATACTGTACTGAGATATACTGGAGTATACTGCAGGTCACACAAGCCCTGTTACATGGAGGCTGACTGTATATACTGTACTGAGATATACTGGAGTATACTGTGGGTCACACAAGCCCTGTGACATGGGGGCTGACTGTATATACTGTACGGAGATATACTGGAGTATACTGTGGGTCACACAAGCCCTGTAACAGGGAGGCTGACTGTATATACTGTAC
>NC_069501.1:1254602713-1254637713 GCF_027579735.1 Bombina bombina | reverse complement strand
AGAGACACAGATACATTTAATAACAGAAGTTGGATTTTTTTTTAAATGTGCTCTGTCTGAATCATGAAAGTTTCATGTTGAATTCAATGTCCCTTTATTGATTTTATGGGGAATACAATGTTGAGTTTCCAGCCCTTGGGGGGCATTAATGCACTCCAAACATATTTTATAGTTCCCCAAAAGAGCATCAAGACCCTGCTATGCCCATTTCACACAAGATGCTCACACTCAGCCCTCTGAGACTTGCTCACTATTTAGCCAGACCCCATGGGTCTAATCTGAGCCTCATTAGATCCCCACAGAGCAGCCCTGAATGCAAAGCCCCCTGCGAGTCCGGTGCATTCACAGACATGACAGTGGAATTATGCAGGATTTAACCACTTTAGAAGATAAACACTTTCACTAAGGAGGATTTAAAAGTCTAATTGTGGCAAGAAGTTGCTTTGCCTTTGTCCCTTTGCTGCTTGTGTTAACGGATCATATTAGTCAGGAGAATTTGTCTTTGAACAGGGATCACTTCTCAGAATCTCACAACCAGCTTTATTTCTTGCTAAGATAAAGATCTTGTAATCTGGTTACATCTAAAGTAGACTAACTCCAAGAGCTTGCAATCAATTTTTTAGCAATATAGTAAAAGCGTGCATTATTATTGTTATCGTTTATTTCTAAAGACCAGCTCTTTACCCCTTTAATTTACTGCAGGCTAACCCTAAGAGCTCACAATCTGTTCTAGCAATATAGTAACAGAGCGTACATTTATTTACTGTAGAGTAACCCTAAGAGCTTGCAATCTGTTCTAGCAATATAGTAACAGAGCGTACATTTATTTACTGTAGAGTAACCCTAAGAGCTCACAATCTAATCTAGCAATATAGTAACAGAGCGTACATTTATTTACTGTAGAGTAACCCTAAGAGCTCACAATCTGTTCTAGCAATATAGTAACAGAGCCTACATTTATTTACTGTAGAGTAACCCTAAGAGCTTGCAATCTTTTCTAGCAATATAGTAACAAAGCATACATTTTATTTACTGCAGACTAACCCTAAGAGCTCACAATCTGTTCTAGCAATATAGTAACAGAGCGTACATTTATTTACTGCAGACTAACCCTAAGAGCTTGCAATCTGTTCTAGCAATATAGTAACAGAGCGTACATGTATTTACTGCAGACTAACCCTAAGAGCTGGCAATCTGTTCTAGCAATATAGTAACAGAGCGTACATTTATTTACTGCAGAGTAACCCTAAGAGCTTGCAATCTGTTCTAGCAATATAGTAACAGAGCGTACATTTTATTTACTGCAGACTAACCCTAAGAGCTTGCGATCTGTTCTAGCAATATAGTAACAAAGCATACATTTTATTTACAGGCAGACTAACCCTAAGAGCTCACAATCTGTTCTAGCAATATAGTAACAGAGCATACATTTATTTACTGCAGAGTAACCCTAAGAGCTTGCAATCTGTTCTAGCAATATAGTAACAAAGCATACATTTTATTTACAGGCAGACTAACCCTAAGAGCTCACAATCTGTTCTAGCAATATAGTAACAGAGCATACATTTATTTACTGCAGAGTAACCCTAAGAGCTTGCAATCTGTTCTAGCAATATAGTAACAGAGCATACATTTATTTACTGCATAGTAACCCTAAGAGCTTGCAATCTGTTCTAGCAATATAGTAACAGAGCATACATTTATTTACTGCATAGTAACCCTAAGAACTTGCAATCTGTTCTAGCAATATAGTAACAGAGCATACATTTATTTACTGTAGAGTAACCCTAAGAGCTTGCAATCTGTTCTAGCAATATAGTAACAGAGCGTACATTTATTTACTGCAGACTAACCCTAAGAGCTTGCAATCTGTTCTAGCAATATAGTAACAGAGCATACATTTATTTACTGCAGACTAACCCTAAGAGCTTGCAATCTGTTCTAGCAATATAGTAACAGAGCGTACATTGTATTTACTGCAGAGTAACCCTAAGAGCTTGCAATCTATTCTAGCAATATAGTAACAAAGCATACATTTTATTTACTGCAGACTAACCCTAAGAGCTTGCAATCTGTTCTAGCAATATAGTAACAGAGCGTACATTTATTTACTGCAGACTAACCCTAAGAGCTTGCAATCTCTTCTAGCAATATAGTAACAGAGCGTACATTTATTTACTGCAGAGTAACCCTAAGAGCTTGCAATCTGTTCTAGCAATATAGTAACAAAGCATACATTTTATTAACTGCAGACTAACCCTAAGAGCTTGCAATCTGTTCTAGCAATATAGTAACAGAGCGTACATTTTTTTTACTGCAGACTAACCCTAAGAGCTCACAATCTGTTCTAGCAATATAGTAACAGAGCGTACATTTTATTTACTGCAGACTAACCCTAAGAGCTTGCAATCTGTTCTAGCAATATAGTAACAGAGCGTACATTTTATTTACTGCAGAGTAACCCTAAGAGCTCACAATCTGTTCTAGCAATATAGTAACAGAGCGTACATTTTATTTACTGCAGACTAACCCTAAGAGCTTGCTATCTGTTCTAGCAATATAGTAACAGAGCGTACATTTTATTTACTGCAGACTAACCCTAAGAGCTCACAATCTGTTCTAGCAATATAGTAACAGAGCGTACATTTTATTTACTGCAGAGTAACCCTAAGAGCTCACAATCAGTTCTAGCAATATAATAACAGAGCGTACATTTTATTTACTGCAGACTAACCCTAAGAGCTCACAATCAGTTCTAGCAATATAATAACAGAGCGTACATTTATTTACTGCAGAGTAACCCTAAGAGCTCACAATCTGTTCTAGCAATATAGTAACAGAGCATACATTTATTTACTGCAGAGTAACCCTAAGAGCTTGCGATCTGTTCTAGCAATATAGTAACAGAGCATACATTTTATTTACTGCAGAGTAACCCTAAGAGCTCACAATCTGTTCTAGCAATATAGTAACAGAGCATACATTTATTTACTGCAGAGTAACCCTAAGAGCTTGCGATCTGTTCTAGCAATATAGTAACAGAGCATACATTTTATTTACTGCAGAGTAACCCTAAGAGCTCACAATCTGTTCTAGCAATATAGTAACAGAGCGTACATTTTATTTACTGCAGAGTAACCCTAAGAGCTTGCAATCTATTCTAGCAATATAGTACAATACATTTTATTTACTGCAGACTAACCCTAAGAGCTCACAATCAGTTCTAGCAATATAGTACAATAAATTTTATTTACTGCAGACTAACCCTAAGAGCTCACAATCAGTTCTAGCAATATAGTACAATAAATTTTATTTAAAGGGATTTGAAACCCATTTTTTTTTTCTTTCATGATTCAGAGAGAGCAGCAATTGCAAGCAACTTTCTAATTTATTCCTATTATCATTTTTTCTTCGTTCCCTTGGCATCTTTATTTAAGCAGGAATGTAAGCTTAGGAGGTGGCTCATTTCTGTTCAGCACCTGGGTAGCGCTTGCCGATTGGTGGCTATATGTAGATGCTAAGATTGTTATGTGGGCAAAATGCTGGGTTAAGGATAGAAGGTAGAGGGTTTCAATTAATGGAGTACGTTCAAATAAGGGGTCAGTTACTAGTGGTGTTCCCCATGGGTCAGTTACTAGTGGTGTTCCCCATGGGTCAGTTACTAGTGGTGTTCCCCATGGGTCAGTTACTAGTGGTGTTCCCCATGGGTCAGTTACTAGTGGTGTTCCCCATGGGTCAGTTACTAGTGGTGTTCCCCATGGGTCAGTTACTAGTGGTGTTCCCCAAGGGTCAGTTACTAGTGGTGTTCCCCATGGGTCAGTTACTAGTGGTGTTCCCCATGGGTCAGTTACTAGTGGTGTTCCCCATGGGTCAGTTACTAGTGGTGTTCCCCATGGGTCAGTTACTAGTGGTGTTCCCCATGGGTCAGTTCTTGGGCCTGTTTTGTTTAACAAGTTCCTAAGTAATATTGGAAGTGGGCTTCAGGGGAAGGTTTGCTTGTTTGCTGATGATACAGAGTTGATGTTCCAGGAGGGGTTGATCAAATTAACAATAATATTAAAAAAACTAGAGGACTGGTCAAATAAATGGGATCTGAAATTTAATATTACCAAGAACAAAATTATGTGTATAGGATCCAAAAACCCAAAGGCCGATTATAGTCTCAATGGTTCATTACTGACTGTAACTAAAGAGGAACAGGACTCGTGAATTATTATTTCAGGTGATTTAAAATTTGGTACACAATGCAGCAGTGCAGCAAGTAAGGCCAGTTGAATACTTGGTTGCATAGGGAGAGGTATTAGTAGCAGAAATAGGTTCTTATGCCACTTTACAGATCATTAGTTAGGCCGCATCTGGAATACTGTGTACAGTTCTGGAGACCATGAGGCTTACTTATCAAGCCGTCAACTTACTTGCATTCGACGGCACCAATACGCTCGCCTGACATCGCGGCCGCGGACCTGAATACGCACCAAGTACGGGGAGATGAGCAGCGGACTGTTGTTAACTAACGGTCATCGATCTCGCTGCTATTCGGCTTTTTCACAGCTTTATTTGTATACTGTCACTAAACACAGCCACTATACTAAACTGTTTAACCCCTATCCCGCCGCTCCCGGACCCCGCCGCAACTAAATAAAGTTATTAACCCCTAAACAACCGCTCCTGGAGCCCACCGCAACTCTAATAAACTTATTAACCCCTATCCCGCCGCTCCCGGACCCTGCCGCAACTAAATAAATGTATTAACCCCTAAACCTCTGGCCTCCCACATCACTACCACTTACTAAACCTATTAACCCCTAAACCACCAGCCCCCCACATCGTCATAAACTAAATTAAACTATTAACCCCTAAACCTAAAAACCCACTAACTTTATATTAAATATTAACTCATCCCTATCTTATAATAAATTTAAACTTACCTTTAGATTTAAATTAAACTATATTAAACTATTAACTAACCTACCCTAACTATTACACTAAAATTACATTAAACTATATTAAACTAATAATTAACCTACCCTAACTGTTGTACTAAAATAACATTAAACTATATTAAACTAATAATGAATTTACCCTGTTTTGGTAAAATTACATTAAACTATATTAAACTAATAATTAACCTACCCTAACTGTTATACTAAAATTAAATTAAACTATATTAAACTAATAATTAATCTACCCTAACTGTTATACTACAATTACATTAAACTACAAATTAAATTAACTATATTATATATTTAAACACCTAACCCTACTCAAATAATTTAAATCTACAATAAAAAATTACAAATTTACAAAAAACTTAGTTACAAAAAATAACAAACACTAAGTTACAAAAAAAATAAACACCTACACCTAGATTACAAGTTTTGCGTTAGAGGCTATGCGGTGCTAACGAGCAGTTTTCCCTCACCGCTCACTTACATGCAGCGCTGGTATTACGAGTTTTCAGAAACCCGTCGTTAAAAGACAAGAAGTGAGCGTTCAGAAAAATTTTGCTCAATACTGCACTCCAATACCAGTGCTGCTTAAGTCAGCGGTGAGCTGGTCGTACGTGCTCGTGCACGATTTCACCATAGGAATCAACGGGGAGAGCCGGCTGAAAAAAAGTCTAACACCTAAGTAATAAGTAACATTTAATATGTGTAGACTTGATGAGACATGCATAAGGCTATCCTAAGTAATAACTAACATGTAATATGTGTAGACTTGATGGGACATACATAAGGTTATCCTAAGTAATAAGTAACATGTAATATGTGTAAACTTGATGGGACATACATAAGGTTATACTAAGTAATAAGTAACATGTAATATGTGTAGACTTGATGTGACATGCATAAGGTTATACTAAGTAATAAGTAACATGTAATATGTGTAGACTTGATGTGACATGCATAAGGTTATACTAAGTAATAAGTAACATGTAATATGTGTAGACTTGATGGGACATACATAAGGCTATCCTAAGTAATAAGTAACATGTAATATGTGTAGACTTGATGGGACATGCATAAGGCTATCCCAAGTAATAAGTAACATGTAATATGTGTAGACTTGATGGGACATACATAAGGCTATGCTAAGTAATAAGTAACATGTAATATGTGTAGACTTGATGGGACATACATAAGGCTATCCTAAGTAATAACTAACATGTAATATGTATAGACTTGATGGGACTTACATAAGGCTATCCTAAGTAATAAGTAACATGTAATATGAGTAGACTTGATGGGACATGCATAAGGCTATCCTAAGTAATAAGTAACATGTAATATGTGTAGACTTGATGGAACATACATAAGGCTATACTAAGTAATACGTAACATGTAATATGTGTAGACTTGATGGGACATGCATAAGGCTATCCTAAGTTATAAGTAACATGTAATATGTGTAGACTTGATGGGACATGCATAAGGCTATACTAAGTAATAAGTAACATGTAATATGTGTAGACTTGATGGGACATGAATAAGGCTATCCTAAGTAATAAGTAACATGTAATATGTGTAGACTTGATGGGACATGCATAAGGCTATCCTAAGTAATAAGTAACATGTAATATGTGTAGACTTGATGGGACATGTATAAGGCTATCCTAATTAATAAGTAACATGTAATATGTGTAGACTTGATGGGACATACATAAGGCTATCCTAAGTAATAAGTAACATGTAATATGTGTAGACTTGATGGGACTTGCATAAGGCTATCCTAAGTAATAAGTAACATGTAATATGTGTAAACTTGATGGGACATGCATAAGGCTATCCTAAGTAATAAGTAACATGTAATATGTGTAGACTTGATGGGACATGCATAAGGCTATCCTAAGTAATAAGTAACATGTAATATGTGTAGACTTGATGGGACATGCATAAGGCTATCCTAATTAATAAGTAACATGTAATATGTGTAGACTTGATGGGACATACATAAGGCTATCCTAAGTAATAAGTAACATGTAATATGTGTAGACTTGATGGGACTTGCATAAGGCTATCCTAAGTAATAAGTAACATGTAATATGTGTAGACTTGATGGGACATGCATAAGGCTATCCTAAGTAATAAGTAACATGTAATATGTGTAGACTTGATGGGACATGTATAAGGCTATCCTAATTAATAAGTAACATGTAATATGTGTAGACTTGATGGGACATACATAAGGCTATCCTAAGTAATAAGTAACATGTAATATGTGTAGACTTGATGAGAAATGCATAAGACTATACTAAGTAATAAGTAACATGTAATATGTGTAGACTTGATTGGACATGCATAAGGCTATCCTAAGTAATAAGTAACATGTAATATGTGTAGACTTGATGGGACATGCACAAGGCTATCCTAAGGAAACAGTAACATGTAATATGTGTAGACTTGATGGGACATGCATAAGGCTATCCTAAGTAAACAGTAACATGTAATATGTGTAGACTTGATGGGACTTGCATAAGGCTATCCTAAGTAATAAGTAACATGTAATATGTGTAGACTTGATGAGACATGCATAAGACTATACTAAGTAATAAGTAACATGTAATATGTGTAGACTTGATTGGACATGCATAAGGCTATCCTAAGTAATAAGTAACATGTAATATGTGTAGACTTGATGGGACATGCACAAGGCTATCCTAAGGAAACAGTAACATGTAATATGTGTAGACTTGATGGGACATGCATAAGGCTATCCTAAGTAAACAGTAACATGTAATATGTGTAGACTTGATGGGACTTGCATAAGGCTATCCTAAGTAATAAGTAACATGAAATATGTGTAGACTTGATAGGACATGCATAAGGCTATCCTAAGTAATAAGTAACATGTAATATGTGTAGACTTGATGGGACATGCATAAGGCTATCCTAAGTAATAAGTAACATGTAATATGTGTAGACTTGATAGGACATGCATAAGGCTATCCTAAGTAATAAGTAACATGTAATATGTGTAGACTTGATAGGACATGCATAAGGCTATCCTAAGTAATAAGTAACATGTAATATGTGTAGACTTGATGGGACATGCATAAGGCTATCCTAAGTAATAAGTAACATGTAATATGTGTAGACTTGATAGGACATGCATAAGGCTATCCTAAGTAATAAGTAACATGTAATATGTGTAGACTTGATGGGACATACATAAGGCTATGCTAAGTAATAAGTAACATGTAATATGCGTAGACTTGATGGGACATGCATAAGGCTATCCTAAGTAATAAGTAACATGTAATTTGTGTAGACTTGATGGGACATGTATAAGGCTATCCTAAGGAAACAGTAACATGTAATATGTGTAGACTTGATGGGACATGCATAAGGCTATCCTAAGGAAACAGTAACATGTAATATGTGTAGACTTGATGGGACATGCATAAGGCTATCCTAAGTAATAAGTAACATGTAATATGTGTAGACTTGATAGGACATACATAAGGCTATCCTAAGTAATAAGTAACATGTAATATGTGTAGACTTGATGGGACATACATAAGGCTATCCTAAGTAATAAGTAACATGTAATTTGTGTAGACTTGATGGGACATACATAAGGCTATCCTAAGTAATAAGTAACATGTAATATGTTTAGACTTGATGGGACATACATAAGGCTATCCAAAGTAATAAGTAACATGTAATTTGTGTAGACTTGATAGGACATACATAAGGCTATCCTAAGTAATAAGTAACATGTAATATGTGTAGACTTGATGTGACATGCATAAGGCTATACTAAGTAATAAGTAACATGTAATATGTGTAGACTTTATAGGACATGCATAAGGCTATCCTAAGGAAAGAGTAACAGTAATATGTGTAGACTTGATGGGACATGCATAAGGCTATCCTAAGGAAACAGTAACATGTAATATGTGTAGACTTGATGGGACATGCATAAGGCTATCCTAAGGAAACAGTAACATGTAATATGTGTAGACTTGATGGGACATGCATAAGGATATCCTAAGGAAACAGTAACATGTAATATGTGTAGACTTGATGGGACATGCATAAGGCTATCCTAAGTAATAAGTAACATGTAATATGTGTAGACTTGATGGGACATACATAAGGCTATCCTAAGTAATAAGTAACATGTAATATGTGTAGACTTGATGGGACATACATAAGGCTATCCTAAGTAATAATTAACATGTAATATATGTAGACTTGATGAGACATGCATAAGGCTATCCTAAGTAATAAGTAACATGTAATATGTGTAGACTTGATGAGACATGCATAAGGCTATCCTAAGTAATAAGTAACATGTAATATGTATAGACTTGATGAGACATGCATAAGGCTATCCTAAGCAAATAGTTAACATGTAATATGTGTAGACTTGATGAGACATGCATAAGGCTATCCTAAGGATACAGTAACATGTAATATGTGTAGACTTGATGGGACATGCATAAGGCTATCCTAAGTAATAATTAACATGTAATATGTGTAGACTTGATGGGACATGCATAAGGCTATCCTAAGTAATAAGTAACATGTAATATGTGTAGACTTTATGGGACATGCATAAGGCTATCCTAAGTAATAAGTAACATGTAATATGTGTAGACTTGATGAGACATGCATAAGGCTATCCTAAGGAAACAGTAACATGTAATATGTGTAGACTTGATGGGACATGCATAAGGCTATCCTAATTAATAAGTAACATGTAATATGTGTAGAGTTGATGGGACATACATAAGGCTATCCTAAGTAATAAGTAACATGTAATATGTGTAGACTTGATGAGACATGCATAAGACTATACTAAGTAATAAGTAACATGTAATATGTGTAGACTTGATTGGACATGCATAAGGCTATCCTAATTAATAAGTAACATGTAATATGTGTAGAGTTGATGGGACATACATAAGGCTATCCTAAGTAATAAGTAACATGTAATATGTGTAGACTTGATGAGACATGCATAAGACTATACTAAGTAATAAGTAACATGTAATATGTGTAGACTTGATAGGACATGCATAAGGCTATCCTAAGTAATAAGTAACATGTAATATGTGTAGACTTGATAGGACATGCATAAGGCTATCCTAAGTAATAAGTAACATGTAATATGTGTAGACTTGATAGGACATGCATAAGGCTATCCTAAGTAATAAGTAACATGTAATATGTGTAGACTTGATGGGACATGCATAAGGCTATCCTAAGTAATAAGTAACATGTAATATGTGTAGACTTGATAGGACATGCATAAGGCTATCCTAAGTAATAAGTAACATGTAATATGTGTAGACTTGATAGGACATGCATAAGGCTATCCTAAGTAATAAGTAACATGTAATATGTGTAGACTTGATGGGACATGCATAAGGCTATCCTAAGTAATAAGTAACATGTAATATGTGTAGACTTGATAGGACATGCATAAGGCTATCCTAAGTAATAAGTAACATGTAATATGTGTAGACTTGATGGGACATACATAAGGCTATGCTAAGTAATAAGTAACATGTAATATGCGTAGACTTGATGGGACATGCATAAGGCTATCCTAAGTAATAAGTAACATGTAATTTGTGTAGACTTGATGAGACATGTATAAGGCAATCCTAAGGAAACAGTAACATGTAATATGTGTAGACTTGATGGGACATGCATAAGGTTATCCTAAGTAATAAGTAACATGTAATATGTGTAGACTTGATAGGACATACATAAGGCTATCCTAAGTAATAAGTAACATGTAATATGTGTAGACTTGATGGGACATACATAAGGCTATCCTAAGTAATAAGTAACATGTAATTTGTGTAGACTTGATGGGACATACATAAGGCTATCCTAAGTAATAAGTAACATGTAATATGTGTAGACTTGATAGGACATACATAAGGCTATCCTAAGTAATAAGTAACATGTAATATGTGTAGACATGATGTGACATGCATAAGGTTATACTAAGTAATAAGTAACATGTAATATGTGTAGACTTGATGAGACATGCATAAGGCTATACTAAGTAATATGTAACATGTAATATGTGTAGACTTTATAGGACATGCATAAGGCTATCCTAAGGAAACAGTAACACTAATATGTGTAGACTTGATGGGACATGCATAAGGCTATCCTAAGGAAACAGTAACATGTAATATGTGTAGACTTGATGGGACATGCATAAGGCTATCCTAAGGAAACAGTAACATGTAATATGTGTAGACTTGATGGGACTTGCATAAGGATATCCTAAGGAAACAGTAACATGTAATATGTGTAGACTTGATGGGACATGCATAAGGCTATCCTAAGTAATAAGTAACATGTAATATGTGTAGACTTGATGGGACATACATAAGGTTATCCTAAGTAATAAGTAACATGTAATATGTGTAGACTTGATGGGACATACATAAGGTTATCCTAAGTAATAAGTAACATGTAATATGTGTAGACTTGATGGGACATACATAAGGCTATCCTAAGTAATAAGTAACATGTAATATGTGTAGACTTGATGGGACATGCATAAGGCTATCCCAAGTAATAAGTAACATGTAATATGTGTAGACTTGATGGGACATACATAAGGCTATGCTAAGTAATAAGTAACATGTAATATGTGTAGACTTGATGGGACATACATAAGGCTATCCTAAGTAATAACTAACATGTAATATGTATAGACTTGATGGGACTTACATAAGGCTATCCTAAGTAATAAGTAACATGTAATATGAGTAGACTTGATGGGACATGCATAAGGCTATCCTAAGTAATAAGTAACATGTAATATGTGTAGACTTGATGGAACATACATAAGGCTATACTAAGTAATAAGTAACATGTAATATGTGTAGACTTGATGGGACATGCATAAGGCTATACTAAGTAATAAGTAACATGTAATATGTGTAGACTTGATGGGACATGAATAAGGCTATCCTAAGTCATAAGTAACATGTAATATGTGTAGACTTGATGGGACATGCATAAGGCTATCCTAAGTAATAAGTAACATGTAATATGTGTAGACTTGATGGGACATGTATAAGGCTATCCTAATTAATAAGTAACATGTAATATGTGTAGACTTGATGGGACATACATAAGGCTATCCTAAGTAATAAGTAACATGTAATATGTGTAGACTTGATGGGACATGTATAAGGCTATCCTAATTAATAAGTAACATGTAATATGTGTAGAGTTGATGGGACATACATAAGGCTATCCTAAGTAATAAGTAACATGTAATATGTGTAGACTTGATGAGACATGCATAAGACTATACTAAGTAATAAGTAACATGTAATATGTGTAGACTTGATTGGACATGCATAAGGCTATCCTAAGTAATAAGTAACATGTAATATGTGTAGACTTGATGGGACATGCACAAGGCTATCCTAAGGAAACAGTAACATGTAATATGTGTAGACTTGATGGGACATGCATAAGGCTATCCTAAGTAAACAGTAACATGTAATATGTGTAGACTTGATGGGACTTGCATAAGGCTATCCTAAGTAATAAGTAACATGAAATATGTGTAGACTTGATAGGACATGCATAAGGCTATCCTAAGTAATAAGTAACATGTAATATGTGTAGACTTGATGGGACATGCATAAGGCTATCCTAAGTAATAAGTAACATGTAATATGTGTAGACTTGATAGGACATGCATAAGGCTATCCTAAGTAATAAGTAACATGTAATATGTGTAGACTTGATAGGACATGCATAAGGCTATCCTAAGTAATAAGTAACATGTAATATGTGTAGACTTGATGGGACATGCATAAGGCTATCCTAAGTAATAAGTAACATGTAATATGTGTAGACTTGATAGGACATGCATAAGGCTATCCTAAGTAATAAGTAACATGTAATATGTGTAGACTTGATGGGACATACATAAGGCTATGCTAAGTAATAAGTAACATGTAATATGCGTAGACTTGATGGGACATGCATAAGGCTATCCTAAGTAATAAGTAACATGTAATTTGTGTAGACTTGATGAGACATGTATAAGGCTATCCTAAGGAAACAGTAACATGTAATATGTGTAGACTTGATGGGACATGCATAAGGCTATCCTAAGGAAACAGTAACATGTAATATGTGTAGACTTGATGGGACATGCATAAGGCTATCCTAAGTAATAAGTAACATGTAATATGTGTAGACTTGATAGGACATACATAAGGCTATCCTAAGTAATAAGTAACATGTAATATGTGTAGACTTGATGGGACATACATAAGGCTATCCTAAGTAATAAGTAACATGTAATTTGTGTAGACTTGATGGGACATACATAAGGCTATCCTAAGTAATAAGTAACATGTAATATGTTTAGACTTGATGGGACATACATAAGGCTATCCAAAGTAATAAGTAACATGTAATTTGTGTAGACTTGATAGGACATACATAAGGCTATCCTAAGTAATAAGTAACATGTAATATGTGTAGACTTGATGAGACATGCATAAGGCTATACTATGTAATAAGTAACATGTAATATGTGTAGACTTTATAGGACATGCATAAGGCTATCCTAAGGAAACAGTAACAGTAATATGTGTAGACTTGATGGGACATGCATAAGGCTATCCTAAGGAAACAGTAACATGTAATATGTGTAGACTTGATGGGACATGCATAAGGCTATCCTAAGGAAACAGTAACATGTAATATGTGTAGACTTGATGGGACATGCATAAGGCTATCCTAAGGAAACAGTAACATGTAATATGTGTAGACTTGATGGGACATGCATAAGGATATCCTAAGGAAACAGTAACATGTAATATGTGTAGACTTGATGGGACATGCATAAGGCTATCCTAAGTAATAAGTAACATGTAATATGTGTAGACTTGATGGGACATACATAAGGCTATCCTAAGTAATAAGTAACATGTAATATGTGTAGACTTGATGGGACATACATAAGGCTATCCTAAGTAATAATTAACATGTAATATGTGTAGACTTGATGAGACATGCATAAGGCTATCCTAAGTAATAAGTAACATGTAATATGTGTAGACTTGATGAGACATGCATAAGGCTATCCTAAGTAATAAGTAACATGTAATATGTATAGACTTGATGAGACATGCATAAGGCTATCCTAAGCAATAAGTAACATGTAATATGTGTAGACTTGATGAGACATGCATAAGGCTATCCTAAGGATACAGTAACATGTAATATGTGTAGACTTGATGGGACATGCATAAGGCTATCCTAAGTAATAATTAACATGTAATATGTGTAGACTTGATGGGACATGCATAAGGCTATCCTAAGTAATAAGTAACATGTAATATGTGTAGACTTGATGGGACATGCATAAGGCTATCCTAAGTAATAAGTAACATGTAATATGTGTAGACTTTATAGGACATGCATAAGGCTATCCTAAGTAATAAGTAACATGTAATATGTGTAGACTTGATGAGACATGCATAAGGCTATCCTAAGGAAACAGTAACATGTAATATGTGTAGACTTGATAGGACATACATAAGGCTATCCTAAGTAATAAGTAACATGTAATATGTGTAGACTTGATGGGACATGCATAAGGCTAACCTAAGGAAAGTGTAACATGTAATATGTGTAGACTTGATGGGACATGCATAAGGCTAACCTAAGGACAGTGTAACATGTAATATGTGTAGACTTGATGGGACATGCATAAGGCTATCCTAAGTAATAAGTAACATGTAATATGTGTAGACTTGATGGGACAGGCAGAAGGCTATCCTAAGTAAACAGTAACATGTAATATGGGTAGACTTGATGAGACATACATAAGGCTATCCTAAGTAATAAGTAACATGTACTATGTGTAGACTTGATGGGACATGCATAAGGCTATCCTAAGTAATAACTAACATGTAATATGTGTAGACTTGATGGGACATGCATAAGGCTATCCTAAGTAATAAGTAACATGTAATATGTGTAGACTTGATGGGACATACATAAGGCTATCCTAAGTAATAATTAACATGTAATATATGTAGACTTGATGAGACATGCATAAGGCTATCCTAAGTAATAAGTAACATGTAATATGTGTAGACTTGATGAGACATGCATAAGGCTATCCTAAGTAATAAGTAACATGTAATATGTATAGACTTGATGAGACATGCATAAGGCTATCCTAAGCAAATAGTTAACATGTAATATGTGTAGACTTGATGAGACATGCATAAGGCTATCCTAAGGATACAGTAACATGTAATATGTGTAGACTTGATGGGACATGCATAAGGCTATCCTAAGTAATAATTAACATGTAATATGTGTAGACTTGATGGGACATGCATAAGGCTATCCTAAGTAATAAGTAACATGTAATATGTGTAGACTTGATGGGACATGCATAAGGCTATCCTAAGTAATAAGTAACATGTAATATGTGTAGACTTGATGAGACATGCATAAGGCTATCCTAAGGAAACAGTAACATGTAATATGTGTAGACTTGATGGGACATGTATAAGGCTATCCTAATTAATAAGTAACATGTAATATGTGTAGAGTTGATGGGACATACATAAGGCTATCCTAAGTAATAAGTAACATGTAATATGTGTAGACTTGATGAGACATGCATAAGACTATACTAAGTAATAAGTAACATGTAATATGTGTAGACTTGATTGGACATGCATAAGGCTATCCTAATTAATAAGTAACATGTAATATGTGTAGAGTTGATGGGACATACATAAGGCTATCCTAAGTAATAAGTAACATGTAATATGTGTAGACTTGATGAGACATGCATAAGACTATACTAAGTAATAAGTAACATGTAATATGTGTAGACTTGATAGGACATGCATAAGGCTATCCTAAGTAATAAGTAACATGTAATATGTGTAGACTTGATAGGACATGCATAAGGCTATCCTAAGTAATAAGTAACATGTAATATGTGTAGACTTGATAGGACATGCATAAGGCTATCCTAAGTAATAAGTAACATGTAATATGTGTAGACTTGATGGGACATGCATAAGGCTATCCTAAGTAATAAGTAACATGTAATATGTGTAGACTTGATAGGACATGCATAAGGCTATCCTAAGTAATAAGTAACATGTAATATGTGTAGACTTGATAGGACATGCATAAGGCTATCCTAAGTAATAAGTAACATGTAATATGTGTAGACTTGATGGGACATGCATAAGGCTATCCTAAGTAATAAGTAACATGTAATATGTGTAGACTTGATAGGACATGCATAAGGCTATCCTAAGTAATAAGTAACATGTAATATGTGTAGACTTGATGGGACATACATAAGGCTATGCTAAGTAATAAGTAACATGTAATATGCGTAGACTTGATGGGACATGCATAAGGCTATCCTAAGTAATAAGTAACATGTAATTTGTGTAGACTTGATGAGACATGTATAAGGCAATCCTAAGGAAACAGTAACATGTAATATGTGTAGACTTGATGGGACATGCATAAGGTTATCCTAAGTAATAAGTAACATGTAATATGTGTAGACTTGATAGGACATACATAAGGCTATCCTAAGTAATAAGTAACATGTAATATGTGTAGACTTGATGGGACATACATAAGGCTATCCTAAGTAATAAGTAACATGTAATTTGTGTAGACTTGATGGGACATACATAAGGCTATCCTAAGTAATAAGTAACATGTAATATGTGTAGACTTGATAGGACATACATAAGGCTATCCTAAGTAATAAGTAACATGTAATATGTGTAGACATGATGTGACATGCATAAGGTTATACTAAGTAATAAGTAACATGTAATATGTGTAGACTTGATGAGACATGCATAAGGCTATACTAAGTAATATGTAACATGTAATATGTGTAGACTTTATAGGACATGCATAAGGCTATCCTAAGGAAACAGTAACACTAATATGTGTAGACTTGATGGGACATGCATAAGGCTATCCTAAGGAAACAGTAACATGTAATATGTGTAGACTTGATGGGACATGCATAAGGCTATCCTAAGGAAACAGTAACATGTAATATGTGTAGACTTGATGGGACTTGCATAAGGATATCCTAAGGAAACAGTAACATGTAATATGTGTAGACTTGATGGGACATGCATAAGGCTATCCTAAGTAATAAGTAACATGTAATATGTGTAGACTTGATGGGACATACATAAGGTTATCCTAAGTAATAAGTAACATGTAATATGTGTAGACTTGATGGGACATACATAAGGTTATCCTAAGTAATAAGTAACATGTAATATGTGTAGACTTGATGGGACATACATAAGGCTATCCTAAGTAATAAGTAACATGTAATATGTGTAGACTTGATGGGACATGCATAAGGCTATCCCAAGTAATAAGTAACATGTAATATGTGTAGACTTGATGGGACATACATAAGGCTATGCTAAGTAATAAGTAACATGTAATATGTGTAGACTTGATGGGACATACATAAGGCTATCCTAAGTAATAACTAACATGTAATATGTATAGACTTGATGGGACTTACATAAGGCTATCCTAAGTAATAAGTAACATGTAATATGAGTAGACTTGATGGGACATGCATAAGGCTATCCTAAGTAATAAGTAACATGTAATATGTGTAGACTTGATGGAACATACATAAGGCTATACTAAGTAATAAGTAACATGTAATATGTGTAGACTTGATGGGACATGCATAAGGCTATACTAAGTAATAAGTAACATGTAATATGTGTAGACTTGATGGGACATGAATAAGGCTATCCTAAGTCATAAGTAACATGTAATATGTGTAGACTTGATGGGACATGCATAAGGCTATCCTAAGTAATAAGTAACATGTAATATGTGTAGACTTGATGGGACATGTATAAGGCTATCCTAATTAATAAGTAACATGTAATATGTGTAGAGTTGATGGGACATACATAAGGCTATCCTAAGTAATAAGTAACATGTAATATGTGTAGACTTGATGAGACATGCATAAGACTATACTAAGTAATAAGTAACATGTAATATGTGTAGACTTGATTGGACATGCATAAGGCTATCCTAAGTAATAAGTAACATGTAATATGTGTAGACTTGATGGGACATGCATAAGGCTATCCTAAGGAAACAGTAACATGTAATATGTGTAGACTTGATGGGACATGCATAAGGCTATCCTAAGTAAACAGTAACATGTAATATGTGTAGACTTGATGGGACTTGCATAAGGCTATCCTAAGTAATAAGTAACATGAAATATGTGTAGACTTGATAGGACATGCATAAGGCTATCCTAAGTAATAAGTAACATGTAATATGTGTAGACTTGATGGGACATGCATAAGGCTATCCTAAGTAATAAGTAACATGTAATATGTGTAGACTTGATAGGACATGCATAAGGCTATCCTAAGTAATAAGTAACATGTAATATGTGTAGACTTGATAGGACATGCATAAGGCTATCCTAAGTAATAAGTAACATGTAATATGTGTAGACTTGATGGGACATGCATAAGGCTATCCTAAGTAATAAGTAACATGTAATATGTGTAGACTTGATAGGACATGCATAAGGCTATCCTAAGTAATAAGTAACATGTAATATGTGTAGACTTGATGGGACATACATAAGGCTATGCTAAGTAATAAGTAACATGTAATATGCGTAGACTTGATGGGACATGCATAAGGCTATCCTAAGTAATAAGTAACATGTAATTTGTGTAGACTTGATGAGACATGCATAAGGCTATCCTAAGGAAACAGTAACATGTAATATGTGTAGACTTGATGGGACATGCATAAGGCTATCCTAAGGAAACAGTAACATGTAATATGTGTAGACTTGATGGGACATGCATAAGGCTATCCTAAGTAATAAGTAACATGTAATATGTGTAGACTTGATAGGACATACATAAGGCTATCCTAAGTAATAAGTAACATGTAATATGTGTAGACTTGATGGGACATACATAAGGCTATCCTAAGTAATAAGTAACATGTAATATGTGTAGACTTGATGGGACATACATAAGGCTATCCTAAGTAATAAGTAACATGTAATATGTTTAGACTTGATGGGACATACATAAGGCTATCCTAAGTAATAAGTAACATGTAATATGTTTAGACTTGATAGGACATACATAAGGCTATCCTAAGTAATAAGTAACATGTAATATGTGTAGACTTGATGAGACATGCATAAGGCTATACTATGTAATAAGTAACATGTAATATGTGTAGACTTTATAGGACATGCATAAGGCTATCCTAAGGAAACAGTAACAGTAATATGTGTAGACTTGATGGGACATGCATAAGGCTATCCTAAGGAAACAGTAACATGTAATATGTGTAGACTTGATGGGACATGCATAAGGCTATCCTAAGGAAACAGTAACATGTAATATGTGTAGACTTGATGGGACATGCATAAGGCTATCCTAAGGAAACAGTAACATGTAATATGTGTAGACTTGATGGGACATGCATAAGGCTATCCTAAGGAAACAGTAACATGTAATATGTGTAGACTTGATGGGACATGCATAAGGCTATCCTAAGTAATAAGTAACATGTAATATGTGTAGACTTGATGGGACATACATAAGGCTATCCTAAGTAATAAGTAACATGTAATATGTGTAGACTTGATGGGACATACATAAGGCTATCCTAAGTAATAATTAACATGTAATATGTGTAGACTTGATGAGACATGCATAAGGCTATCCTAAGTAATAAGTAACATGTAATATGTGTAGACTTGATGAGACATGCATAAGGCTATCCTAAGTAATAAGTAACATGTAATATGTATAGACTTGATGAGACATGCATAAGGCTATCCTAAGTAATAAGTAACATGTAATATGTGTAGACTTGATGAGACATGCATAAGGCTATCCTAAGGATACAGTAACATGTAATATGTGTAGACTTGATGGGACATGCATAAGGCTATCCTAAGTAATAAGTAACATGTAATATGTGTAGACTTGATGGGACATGCATAAGGCTATCCTAAGTAATAAGTAACATGTAATATGTGTAGACTTTATGGGACATGCATAAGGCTATCCTAAGTAATAAGTAACATGTAATATGTGTAGACTTTATAGGACATGCATAAGGCTATCCTAAGTAATAAGTAACATGTAATATGTGTAGACTTGATGAGACATGCATAAGGCTATCCTAAGGAAACAGTAACATGTAATATGTGTAGACTTGATAGGACATACATAAGGCTATCCTAAGTAATAAGTAACATGTAATATGTGTAGACTTGATGGGACATGCATAAGGCTAACCTAAGGAAAGTGTAACATGTAATATGTGTAGACTTGATGGGACATGCATAAGGCTAACCTAAGGACAGTGTAACATGTAATATGTGTAGACTTGATGGGACATGCATAAGGCTATCCTAAGTAATAAGTAACATGTAATATGTGTAGACTTGATGGGACAGGCAGAAGGCTATCCTAAGTAAACAGTAACATGTAATATGGGTAGACTTGATGAGACATACATAAGGCTATCCTAAGTAATAAGTAACATGTAATATGTGTAGACTTGATGGGACATGCATAAGGCTATCCTAAGTAATAACTAACATGTAATATGTGTAGACTTGATGGGACATGCATAAGGCTATCCTAAGTAATAAGTAACATGTAATATGTGTAGACTTGATGGGACATGCATAAGGCTAACCTAAGGAAAGTGTAACATGTAATATGTGTAGACTTGATGGGACATGCATAAGGCTAACCTAAGGAAAGTGTAACATGTAATATGTGTAGACTTGATGGGACATGCATAAGGCTATCCTAAGTAATAAGTAACATGTAATATGTGTAGACTTGATGGGACAGGCAGAAGGCTATGCTAAGTAATAAGTAACATGTAATATGTGTAGACTTGATGGGACATGCATAAGGCTATCCTAAGTAATAAGTAACATGTAATATGTGTAGACTTGATGGGACATACATAAGGCTATCCTAAGTAATAAGTAACATGTAATAAGTGTAGATGTGATGGGACATGCATAAGGCTATCCTAAGTAATAAGTAACAGTAATATGTGTAGACGTGATGGGACATGCATAAGGCTATACTAAGTAATAAGTAACATGTAATATGTGTAGACTTGATGGGACATGCATAAGGCTATACTAAGTAATAAGTAACAGTAATATGTTTAGACTTGATGGGACATGCATAAGGCTATCCTAAGTAATAAGTAACATGTAATATGTGTAGACTTGATGGGACATGCATAAGGCTATCCTAAGTAATAAGTAACATGTAATATGTGTAGACTTGATGGGACATGCATAAGGCTATACTAAGTAATAAGTAACAGTAATATGTTTAGACTTGATGGGACATGCATAAGGCTATCCTAAGTAATAAGTAACATGTAATATGTGTAGACTTGATGGGACATGCATAAGGCTATCCTAAGTAATAAGTAACATGTAATATGTGTAGACTTGATGGGACATGCATAAGGCTATCCTAAGTAATAAGTAACAGTAATATGTGTAGACTTGATGGGACATGCATAAGGCTATCCTAAGTAATAAGTAACATGTAATATGTGTAGACTTGATGGGACATACATAAGGCTATCCTAAGTAATAAGTAACATGTAATATGTGTAGACTTGATGGGACATACATAAGGCTATCCTAAGTAATAAGTAACAGTAATATGTGTAGACTTGATGAGACATGCATAAGGCTATCCTAAGTAAACAGTAACATGTAATATGTGTAGACTTGATGGGACATGCATAAGGCTATCCTAAGGAAACAGTAACATGTAATATGTGTAGACTTGATGGGACAGGCATAAGGCTATCCTAAGTAAACAGTAACATGTAATATGGGTAGACTTGATGAGACATACATAAGGCTATCCTAAGTAATAAGTAACATGTAATATGTGTAGACTTGATGGGACATGCATAAGGCTATCCTAAGTAATAACTAACATGTAATATGTGTAGACTTGATGGGACATGCATAAGGCTATCCTAAGTAATAACTAACATGTAATATGTGTAATGTTACGGATTAGACTGACACCACACGCTCCTTTCACCTCTCAGCCACTTTCCATTGGCTGTGCTCGGTATTATTTGTTTACATCTTCTCTCTCCCACCCCACCTCACTGCCCCGCTTATTATCATTGGCGCATCTGGTCGCTCCTCTTTTCTATGACTGCCCACCTCATATTAGTCACACACTATTGGTCATTATATCCTATCATTCACTTCCTTGTTTACGTTCAGCCGCTTTCTATTGGCTGGTGTTGCATTACATTCCGCTCACATCTCTTCCTAACTTTTGCGCTGTAGACTTTTATTGGCGCATCTTGTTACACCTCTCCTGACATCACTGCTTACGTATCAATATTAGTGTTTTAGCTATACGCTATTGGCCGATCATACCCAATATTTAACATTTTGTCTTCATATTATACTAATGGTTGCTATGGGGATATATATAACGGCTCAGTATGTGTATCTTTGACCATACTATGACAGTTCTCATCATGTCTGTATGTGTGTTTGCGATCGATATGTGTGTTTGCGATCCATACCTGAGTACACTCGCCTAGATGCAGCATAGCCTGACACGTATTTTATTCTTTCGTTATTATGTGTACTATTATTCAGTACACACATGTATTAGCATCCCTAAACTCCATCAATAATGATCCCTTATCAATTAGCCTTGGATATTAATTGAAAATTAAATACATAATGCCAAATCTAAAGAGAGTGTCTTTGTTTAGTTGAGACATATACCAATTTGCTCTCCTTTTGAGAGTGCAGAGCACTAACACATTATCTTCATATAGCCAATTAAAATTATGTAATTCTTTTTAAATATATGTATGTTATTTGTATTTTGTTTTTTGATGTAATATGTTCTGTATAATCAATATTAATGTGGTTTTATCTGTATTTTTAATTAACTTTTGCACCTTGGATCCCCAATTACTGAATGGTATGCTCCTTTAGGGGTGTGGGTTTTTTCTGATCACCGATTGGTTCCCAACTAGTTTAAATATGGCAGCTTTTAGAATGTTTGTATAGCCTGATGAAACAGTGTGTATCACTGAGAAACGCGTTGCTGTTGTTTTTAATACTGTTGCTTTTAATTTTGCAATTAAACTTTGCATATTTTAATCTTCATCTGCTGCCGACCATTTCTTTTTATCCTTGGGCTTGGGCCTGGGGAACCTATCTTGGTCACTCCTGAGCATTTGGCTGGAACTTTGGTGCACAGTTCCATACCCATTCCTCCTTCTTGGACTTCCCTGGACTCTCCCTGGTGAGACGAGGATCTCCACTTGGGCAATCCCATCCATTGTGGTCGACCGGACGACGTGTGGTTCCGGACTGCTTTTTCTGCAGTTTATGTGCGCCACAATTTGTGAGTAGGATTCTTATTATTATATCGCTGTGTTATATTTACCTCATATGATCTGCACCATGTGGCGCCCTGTATCTAATTTGTTTTAGATTATCCATCTGTGTTCCTGGCATAACACTCAGGAGGAGCGGCCTACCTTCATCTGGACCTTTGGCCCACTGTACACACCGTTTGGGCATTATTTTGGGACTCTGCCTGGTTAGATAAGTTCACCATATAAAAAGGACTAACATAAATCACACTTACCTCCAGATTGTTGTATTCATCAAATATTGTTGTTATTTATACCTTACATTATTATTATTATCTCTCTGCCATTATTATTATCTCTCTGACATTATCTTCTTGATATTATTTAGGTTAAGTGTTCTATTTACTAGAACCTATATTGTTCCACTTCTGTCCTAAGCGCCTCTTAACAGTGCTCTGGTAATTTTTGGTTTCCAGTGGCACTATTTGTTGTTGTTCTTATATCTTGCCTTTTGATATTAAGAGAGCAGCCAGGATGTTATCTATCAATGAACGAAACAACAAAAGACTACTTTTAGGGTCCAATAGAACTGATATGGCTGGTAATGTACCTATAAATGAAAATCTGACCGAAATTCCCATTCAAAATATGTTTTTTAATCTGGAGGAGCAGCTAAAAAACGAATGCAGACACTGGTGGGACCTTGACACCCTCAAAAAATATCTTAATCTAAAACAGATACCCAGAGGTCTGCGTATGTTTAAAAACTGCTCCTTCAAAGATAACCCCACACTTTTATCTGAGTGGGAAACAGCACTTAATGAATGTTCTTTTAAATTTATCAACATACTAATATCCCATAGGGAAAAACTTGTTAATCAAGCAAGCAAGGAAATTGAATTAATACAGAAACAACTGCAAATGGTACAAAATGATGAGAAATATGAGGGCCTGAACCAGTTGGTTCTAGATAGGATTGATAAATATGAACAAGATATTATTAATTTAAAAAATAAGAAGTTAGCTAGAGACAATGAAGATTACAAACAGGGTGTTGTCTATACTTATATGAAAAAAACACCTCAAGAAAATTATAACAGTACTAACTTAAGAGAAGATAATAGAACTAATCAAACACCTAGACTAACCCAATCACATAATACATCAGAATGGACCATAGTGGACAGATCTCGTAATAGACATAAAAATAACACTGATCGTAATTACTATAACGGTGGTTCCAACAATTATTATCACAAACCAAGAGAACATTATCATAAAGATAACCCAAACCCTAATTATATATCTAACAATGGTGGGTATCATAATAGGTACCATTCCCGTGAAGAATATAATAGAGAACCAAGATACCATACATATCAAGATAAAAATATGGAATATAATAGATATGAATCTAACAATAGATTCACTACCTTGAGAGATAACTCTCCTGGTAGTCATAATATCTCACATAATTCAAGATCTGAATATGAGCATGGCCCTAGACACTCCAATCATTACTCCAACCGATCTCTATATAATAATAATAATAATAATCGTCCTAATCACAAACAGAATGGTCAGTATCAGAAACATACTTCAGAACACCACCCATATACGAATAGACGTCCAAACCACCAGAATTCCCCACCATATTCTAATTATCATTCCAATCCCACTCCTCATGATTCACACTCTGATACACGACCCCACCATAGACAGGACGAACACCCGTCGGATACTAGACCAGGACCCAGACTAGATGACTTGTCAGCTAATCAACCATCGACATCAACCAATTTTGATTCTTTTAGAAGGGTAAGCGAAAGCTATGACCAGTCTTTTTTAGACAGGCGTCCTACACCCAGATTGCATCAACCGAAAATAGCAGAGTTCCTGCAACCATTAGTCACAAACACTCCAAACCAGAGAGGGAAAAGGGCTCACGAAGACGGGGAAATAGGGGACGAAAATCAACCCTCAAAAAGAGTAGACTTCAGAAATTAGCCAGCGGTATATTTAACTTATCTTCGCACCAATTGTCTAATGATGAGATCAGACTTTTGGGTAAAGGGTTATCTTTTAGCCCTTCTAATTCTCATAGTATGTTCGAACTATATGTAGATGTCAATAGGTTCATTCGCAAATTGTCGCTTCAAAAGTACTTTGCAGAGAAAAAACTCAAATCCAATACATGTCCCATACTAACTGATAATATGGATACCAGAATATCATATAATATTATTTACCATGAACCAGACAACCTGGCTAACCACCTTCTAAATGATTATGTTCACACTGACTTGAGAAAGAAATCTAACTTTAACCCTATTCTTAGAAATAATACCCATTTAGAATTGTTTAAGGAATACATACTAGAAGATCTTGAAAGACTTCCGACTACTTCTCATTTTAAAACTAATAATCTTTACCCTAATGAGATAAAAGCATTGAAAGCCCTTAAAAATAATCACAATCTAGTGATACGTCAGGCCGACAAAGGCGGAGGTATCGTTTTACAAGATCTATCTGATTACTTGCTTGAAGCAAATAAAATTCTGAGTGACACGAAATATTATAGGAAGCTACATACTGACCCCACTGAAAAATTTCTCAAAATTCTGACAGGTATTATTAATTTTGGATACCAGGAAGGTATTGTTAGTACAGCTGAAAGGAATTTTTTAATCCCTATAAAACCTAATTGCGCCTTTTATTATCACTTGCCAAAGGTTCATAAAGACCCCAAATACCCACCCGGAAGACCCATCATAGCCGGGATTGGGAGCCTAACCGATAATGTATCCGAATATGTTGATTGGTTCCTTCAACGCTACGTCGTCACATTGGATTCTTATATCAAAGATTCCCCTGACCTGATTAAAAAACTTGAACAGATCACTTTAAATGAAAAACTGATGTGGATCTCATGTGACGTACATGCCTTATACTCTAATATACAGCACCATTTGGGTATTCAAGCCGTATCTGAATTTTTGGCAAGTGATATTTATATTCCTGCATTACAAAAGGAGTTTATTGTACAATTGATATCTTTTATTTTAGAACATAATTTCTTTGTCTACCAAGACGAATACTATTTACAGATACTAGGTACTGCCATGGGGACCAGGTTCGCTCCCAGTTTTGCCAATCTTTTCATGGGGCTATTTGAAGCCGAGTACATCTATGGGTCAGGCTTTGGAGCGAACCTGGTCTTCTATGGCAGATACATAGACGATCTGTTGTTTTTATGGAGGGGGGACGCTACATCTGCTGAACTTTTTGTCAAACATCTTAATTCTAACAAGATGGGCCTAACTTTTTCTAGCAATATTGAACATCAATCAGTGGTATTTCTTGATCTATGTCTATCTTTCTCTAATGAGAATAAAATTATCACGACCACACATTTCAAAACTGTCGATTGTAACAGTTATCTTCATTATAAGAGTAACCACTATAGTCCTTGGCTTAATAATATTCCATATGGGCAGTTCAAAAGGATACGAAGAAACTGCAGTAATATCGAAGATTTTGAACAACAAAGTATTATTTTGAAAACTAGATTTGAGGAAAAAGGGTATCCTAAACAAATAATTGACATTGGATACGAAAGAGCTAAATCTGATAATAGAGATTCTTATTTTGTATATAAACCAAAGAGAAATAAACAAGACCTCAATACCGATACCACTATTGCGAATCATTCCAATCCCTTATTTATCACCAAATATAGTGTGAACCACACTAAGATAAAACGTATCATTAAAAAACATTGGGATCTGGTCAAAAGGGATCCAATCTTGGGAAAATTAGTAGATCATGAACCAAAGTGTGTATTTAGACGAGCCCCTACACTTAAAAGTGTACTAGCACCTAGTAAAGTTGTAGTCCACAAATTTAATAGAACAAAAAATCCCTCCTTACCAAATAAAAAGAACGGAATAGGGAAATGTCCACGTAAAAATTGCAATATGTGCAAATATACTACATTTGGGAGCAAAACTTTTTCATCTAGCATTACAAAGAAGCTATACAATATTCCACAATTCTTGACATGTACCTCCTCTTATGTTATCTACCTATTGACCTGCAATCTTTGTGGGATTCAATATGTGGGCCGTACCTGCAGACTGATAAGGGATAGGTGGAATGAACACTTAAGAAACATTAAAAATAAATATCGCAATCACAGCGTCCCTAGACACTGTAACAATACACACAATAGAATAACCAATACATTCAGCATTTGCCCACTTGAAATGATTCCCCATTCCCATTTATACAATAGATTCAATAGGTTGAGACAGAGGGAAACATATTGGATCTATAAACTGAAGACCTTGTTTCCCTCGGGTCTCAACCTCAACATGGACTTAGCAGCATTCTGATATTCACATTTACTTTTTAATATTAACATATGTATTAACATCAATGTTATTTATATTGATATTGATCATGAGTATTGATATTGTCCCAATATTTGACACTCCCCTTCTAATATCCCTTTCCCCCCCCCCCCCTATATAGGGTACACTTTCCCTCCCCCCGCACCTATATACGCTTGTTCCCTAGTTTTATTTTATTTTGACATAATTATTATATATCCTTTTTTGATCCCTATTCATACTATATGAGCTCTGACCCTGTTTTTCTTATATATCTCCTACATTCTCTCTATATTCCATCACTGTGGTCTTTACCATTTTGCCCTATTTTATCTCTTTCATCTTTTTGTCATACTATCTATAGATTGATTGATACCATTATATCCCTGTGGTTATTGTCCACATATGACAGATTTGAATGTTTTTATGTTTTTTATTATTCCCTATTATTCCTCCAGTTGTGCCTTCTCATCATCCCCCTATTTAGGCATTATCCTATTGGAATTTTAATATGGATTAGATTCACTAGGTTACCATATATATGTATATTCATCATCACATATCGGCAGGCTCTTTATTATATTCTGCCGATTTTCATATACCCTTTGGGCCACAGATCACCATCGATAATCACTATTATCACTATTATTACCATTATTATCCATTCTTATATCTTATTATCCATCTGGCACAATTGTATTAACGTAGTTTTCTCCCTTGTAAGTCACTATTCACATTGATGTAATGTTACGGATTAGACTGACACCACACGCTCCTTTCACCTCTCACCCACTTTCCATTGGCTGTGCTCGGTATTATTTGTTTACATCTTCCCTCTCCCACCCCACCTCACTGCCCCGCTTATTATCATTGGCGCATCTGGTCGCTCCTCTTTTCTATGACTGCCCACCTCATATTAGTCACACACTATTGGTCATTATATCCTATCATTCACTTCCTTGTTTACGTTCAGCCGCTTTCTATTGGCTGGTGTTGCATTACATTCCGCTCACATCTCTTCCTAACTTTTGCGCTGTAGACTTTTATTGGCGCATCTTGTTACACCTCTCCTGACATCACTGCTTACGTATCAATATTAGTGTTTTAGCTATACGCTATTGGCCGATCATACCCAATATTTAACATTTTGTCTTCATATTATACTAATGGTTGCTATGGGGATATATATAACGGCTCAGTATGTGTATCTTTGACCATACTATGACAGTTCTCATCATGTCTGTATGTGTGTTTGCGATCGATATGTGTGTTTGCGATCCATACCTGAGTACACTCGCCTAGATGCAGCATAGCCTGACACGTATTTTATTCTTTCGTTATTATGTGTACTATTATTCAGTACACACATGTATTAGCATCCCTAAACTCCATCAATAATGATCCCTTATCAATTAGCCTTGGATATTAATTGAAAATTAAATACCTATGCCAAATCTAAAGAGAGTGTCTTTGTTTAGTTGAGACATATACCAATTTGCTCTCCTTTTGAGAGTGCAGAGCACTAACACATTATCTTCATATAGCCAATTAAAATTATGTAATTCTTTTTAAATATATGTATGTTATTTGTATTTTGTTTTTTGATGTAATATGTTCTGTATAATCAATATTAATGTGGTTTTATCTGTATTTTTAATTAACTTTTGCACCTTGGATCCCCAATTACTGAATGGTATGCTCCTTTAGGGGTGTGGGTTTTTTCTGATCACCGATTGGTTCCCAACTAGTTTAAATATGGCAGCTTTTAGAATGTTTGTATAGCCTGATGAAACAGTGTGTATCACTGAGAAACGCGTTGCTGTTGTTTTTAATACTGTTGCTTTTAATTTTGCAATTAAACTTTGCATATTTTAATCTTCATCTGCTGCCGACCATTTCTTTTTATCCTTGGGCTTGGGCCTGGGGAACCTATCTTGGTCACTCCTGAGCATTTGGCTGGAACTTTGGTGCACAGTTCCATACCCATTCCTCCTTCTTGGACTTCCCTGGACTCTCCCTGGTGAGACGAGGATCTCCACTTGGGCAATCCCATCCATTGTGGTCGACCGGACGACGTGTGGTTCCGGACTGCTTTTTCTGCACTTTATGTGCGCCACAATTTGTGAGTAGGATTCTTATTATTATATCGCTGTGTTATATTTACCTCATATGATCTGCACCATGTGGCGCCCTCTATCTAATTTGTTTTAAAGATAGCAAGAGAATGACGAAACACTGCATGGTCTATCTGAATCTTTAAAAAATTGGTTCAGTGTCCCTTAAAAACATGCAAAAAGGCCATCAAGATTGATAGAGAATGTTTTGCTGTCGATGTTGCTAATCACTATCTATGTTAAGAGAGAGAAAAATAAAGGTTTCTCAATAGCAACTCACAATAAAATTAATCAACCAATTTACATTCATTTCACCCAATCCAGTCTCAAGCACCTGAAAAACAAGCTTTAATAGAGCCATATAGTAAATAAAACGACATGCTCTAATCTGTTAAAGGTCTGTAATTTTAAGACTATCAACCCTAAAAATACTGTGTGTTTAACCCTGACAATGGAGTTAAACACACAGTAGAAATGGGCGCTTGGGACTCAAAGCATTGCTGGTCCCAGCGGAAAACACACAACTCCGATGTGAACAAGTGCTGTTGATTGGATCAACAGCATTTTCCACTCTGAACCAGCAATGCTCTGTGAGTGCTGAGTGCTATTTTTACTGTGTATTTAACCCATAAGTGGGGGTTAAACACACAGTAATCTAGGGCCAATAGTCAAAAAAGTACATGCACTTACAGATTAAAAGCATGTACTTTTTTTTACCATACGGGCCTTTAATACTGAACAGTCCAATAAATCTAAAACTGTAGCGAATAATTACATTTATGTACTCACCCACATACTGTGCAGCTATATTTAAAGGGACAGTACAATTTTATTAAACTTTCATGACTCGAAAGAACATGTCATTTTAAACAACTTTCCCAATGTACTTCTCAAATTGATCCATTCTCTTGGTTTTCTTTGTTGAAAAGCGATACCTAACTATGAACAGCAATACACTACTGGGAGCTAACTACTGATTTGTTGCTGCACATATATGTGTCTTGTCATTGCCTCAACCAATGTGTCAGCTAGCTCCCAGAACTTTGGTGTTGTTCCTTCAACAAGGAAAATCAAGAGAATAAAGCAATCTTGATAATATAAGCATTTAGGTTTACTGGAATGTTTAATGTTAAATCCTGTGTTTCAGGCACTTTTTACTCTGGATCACAAACACATTTCTTTGAAACTTAGCAATTTTGACTGAAATACTGAAAATATTATTGTACTTATTAAAGGTTGCTTTTTACACAGAGTTGTTTATGTGATATTTTCTATCAAGCTTTTTTTTTTTTTTTTTTTTTATTTGTTATTTTTACATATTGTACATCAAGCAAAATTCAAACAATCAAAAGGCAATGCAGCGTTATAAACAGAAATGTTGTGAGTTGGGTTTGCCTTTTCTTTTAAGGCGTTCATGGTCCAGTAGTTAGTGCAACCATCTGAGAAAGTCTGTAGGTGGAAGGCTCATTAGATTCTTGCTGCATAATGCTTGAGTAATGTGGGTTGGTCATGACAAAAATAACGATCAACAAGTAAAAACAAATAAAGACTAACATAACAACAAAAAATATAACTTAAGAAAGTTTACCTGCCTGATCCCTCGTTAAAAATTGATAAAAGAGAGAGAAAAGAGAGAGAAACATATCGCTCACCTGAGGAAAAAGGTCATGGGCCGTCCTGGCGGTCCTGCACTCCCCGATCTCTAGCGTGATTGTCAGTTCCCGGCAAGACTAACCAGTAGCTGATAGTAAGGTATGTATAGCGTGTATATGGTATGTGGGAAAAAATGATGAAATGTCTCAAAGGTACTCCCGCCATAAGAAGCTGGCATCTAAGATGGTCTTGTTTTGTTACGGCACATGTAGCCATATTTTTCTAGGGAGAAACTGTTTCCCTCAACTTCCTCGACCCACATAGGTTTGTTTAGTGTGATGGGGTTTTTTCCAATGTTTAGCTATCAGTTTTCTAGCACTGTTAAGGCCTATTTGTAGGACTAGCGTCTTTAGGCTACATGTATCTTGGTAAGTCATTCAACAAGGCTATTTTCGGTGTTAATTGAAAGTTGGCTGTGAGGCATTGTTTATAGGTAGGTTTCAGCTGCATCCCATAGAGGACGTATTTTAGGCAATGCCACCACATATATGTACGACACTACCAAGGGCTCCACAGCCTCTCCAGCATGAGCTTGAGGTGCCTGGGGTATATATTGGCTATCCTCGATGGCGATAGGTACCATCTAAGGAGTAGTTTAAAGTTTAGTTCTAGTATCGATGTAGAAGAGGAGGATCTTTTAACTGATCGAATAGTTTATTCCAGTCTTCTATGTCTAGGTCTATTGTAAGATCTGTGTTCCACTTGGCAGTGAATGATGGTAATGGTCTAAGGTGGTACTTATGAGGATCTTACGTGATAAGGAGAGTGTCCCTCTTGGGATTATCCCATTGAGGCATAGATGTTCAAAGGCAGTGGGTCTCCTTAGGAGATCTATTTTGTAAGGCGAGTGTGTATGTAATGGTGGTAATTTGGGCATATTTTAGCCATTTGGTAAATCTCCCCTCAGCTATCTCCGTTAGTTTATCTCTTTCTATAATTTCCCTGCTTCCGTGAATTTGAATAGGGGGATGGATAGTCCCCACTCAATTAGTCTTTGAAATCCCTTGTCTAGGCCCCCTATCATTTCTGCATTTAGACAACTGGGAATAGGGGTGATCTGTAGTGGATATGTGGTGTTTAGTGGCTATTATATGGTCCCAGCATCTGAAAAGTTGTTTGTGAATTTCAAGGTGAGTGCATTGTGGAGGTCTAAGGTCTTTGGATACCAGCAGAGAGCATGAACTGGGGGGCTTTTAGAATATGTGAGGTCTATTGTAACCCAAGCTTTATGTTCATAGTATTTTGTGCCAGTCCAGGATCCTTTGTAATGTAACTGCTTGGTATATTCCTCAATCTTAGGTAGGCCCAGCCCGCCCATTCAGGTGGGCCTGTACAACGTGTTTTTATTGATTCTTGGTTTGCACTTATTCCACCAAATGTGTTAAGGGTTTTCTGGACTTTACTTAGGTATGAAAGCGGTAGGTGGTAACGGAGGGTTTGTAGCATATAGAGGATCCTGGGCAATGTTGTCATTTTTATGGCTTTGATCCTACCCCACCAGGAAATTGGTTTGTTTTTCGTCCATGATTTAAGGTCCCGCTGCGTAATTGAGGAAGAGTGTGTTGTAATTTTTGTCAAATAGGGTTGTCTGGTTCGGTGAGAGGTGGATTCCTAAAGTATTTGATTGTGTCTGTTTTAAGTCGTAGTGGGCAGACCGACGATAGGGCTTTAAAATTTGGTGTCAGGCAAATAATGTTTAGGATCTCAGATTTCTGTTTATTGACCAGAAAGCTGGTATATGTACCAAACTCTCCAACTCAGACATGATTGCTGGTATGGACGATGATGGGGATGAGACTGTGAATAACACGTCATCCGCGTATAATGCTATTTTGTAATTTTGTTGGTCAATCTCTAATCCTTTAATGTGTTGGTTCATACGTACTCGCGATGCAAAAACTTCCATCATTAAGATGAAGAGGATCGGGGATAGCGGGCATCCCTGACGTGTGCCATTCTGAATTGGGAAGGGGATCTGATAGAATTTTGTTAACTTTTACTTTAGCATTGGGGTGGGAGTATAGGCTGAATATTCTGTTTATGGTTTTGGGGCCGAATCTTAAGTTTTTTAAGAGTAATTTTAAAAATTGCCAATTAGTTCGGTCGAAAGCTTTTTCAGCATTATAGCTTAAGTACTGATTCGATGTTTTTGGTATTTGGAGAATTCTATTAGTGTTAGGGCTCTAAGGGTATTGTCTCTAGCCTCTCGGCCAGGTACGAAGCCTACTTGGTCAGTGTGAATAATGTCGGTGAGAACTGAATTTAGGCGGTTTGCTATAATTTTCCCTAAAATCTTTATATCGACGTTTAAAAGTGAAAATGGTCTGTAGTTGGCTGGGTCATCGCTTGATTTGTCTGGCTTTAAATAACTGTGATGGTGCTGCTAAAGAGTCGTTTGTGAGGGTGCTTCCTTTGTCAAGGGCCGTAAAGTGTTTTAACAAATGTGGAGCTATGATCTCTCTGTAAGTCTTGTAGTATAGGTTGGTTAAGCCGTCTGGTCCTGGGCTTTTCCCTGTGGGGAGGTCTTTAATAACGTTTAGGATTTCTGTCAAAGTAATGGGCTTTTTCTAGATCTAGTGTTTGTGTTGGTGTTTTAATTTGGTAAGGTTGGCCGATTGGATATAATTTATCATCTGTTGTGTATGCTTTGGGGTGGTATTGGTCTCAAGATTATAAAGCCGTCTGTAAAAATCCCTGAAGTGTGCAGCTATTACTTTACTGTCCTGGTTAATTTCTCCTTGGGGGGTCTTAAGGCTATGAATGTGTGTCATGTAGGCTCTGTCTTTAGAGTGAGTTGGCTAATAATCTGCCTGGCCGATTACCTTCATAAAGGTATTTCTTTCTGAGTTCGTAAAGTTTTCCTCTGGGCTTCAGAGAAAAGTAGAGTATTAAGCTCTTTTCTTATGTTTGTCAGTTTGCTAAGAGTGTCTCTATCTTGTGGTCTCTGTTTATGTCTGAGTTCAAGCGTGTGTAGTTCTGTTGTCGGGAATTTAGTTGAGTATCGTACTGTTTTTTGAGGTAATGCTCTGTGTTTGATACATTCGCCCCTAAATACTGTTTTATGAGCTTCCCCACAAAAAGAGGGTGTGTTTCTGGTATCGCGTTAGTGTGAAGTAATCAGTTAAAGTTGTCTTTAATTTCTGTGTGGTTGGAGGGTGGTGAAGGAGATAGGTGTCTAGCCTCCATATAAATGGGAGTGTAGGTGAGTCTGGCCCAATTTAACTCTATTGTTATCAGAGAGTGATCAGACCAAGTCGTTGGGATAATGTCTGAGTCATGCAGTAGGGAGAGGTGAGACTGATCTATGTAGAGATGGTCTATCCTAGAGTACATTGTCCACGGGTGTGAGTAGAAAGTGAAGCTTCGCTGTG